>NC_053024.1:460181619-460408152 GCF_003073215.2 Triticum urartu
GAATTCTCTGTTGATCCTGATATAATTACTTTGGTTGAATCTGATCCTTTTCGTGGCTATGAATCTGAAACTGTTGTGGCACATCTTACTAAATTAAATGATGATAGAACTCGCTACTTTTATATCCTTCAAATATTTCCGTTATCATTAAAGGTGATGCTAAGATATGGTTTAATTCTCTTGATCCTGGTTGTGTGCGTAATCCCCAGGATATGATTTATTAATTCTCTGCAAAATATTTCCCTACTCATAAGAAACAAGCTGCTTTGAGGGATATATATAATTTTGTGCAAATTGAAGAAGAGAGTCTCCCACAAGCTTGGGGGAGGCTTCTCCAATTACTTAATGCTTTGTCTGATCATCCTCTTAAGAAAAATGAAATACTTGATATCTTTTATAATGGACTAACCAATGCTTTCACAAATTACCTAGATAGTTGTGCTGGTTCTGTTTTCAGGGAAAGAACACTGGATGAAACTAAAATTCTATTGAATAATATGTTGACAAATGAAAATAATTGGACACTTCCTGAGCCAGTTCCTGAGCCTATTCCTAAACCAACTCCAAAGAAGAGGGGTATTCTATTTCTCAGTCCTGAAGATATGCAAGAGGCAAACAAATCCATGAAAGAAAAGGGTATTAAAGCTGAAGATGTTAAGAATTTACCTCCTATTGAAGAAATACATGGTCTTAATTTACCACCTGTTGAAGAAACATATGATCTTAATCCTTCACCTATTGAAGAAACTCATGGTCTTGATAACTCGACACAGGTAGTAAAGGTAAATTCTCTCTATAGATATGATAAAGTTGAAATCCCATTTACTAAGTTTGCTAGCCCATGCTTAGATGAATTTGATAAATTTATGGTTATGCAAGAAGACTTTAATGCTTATTTTGGTAGAGAATTAAAATGCAGTGCTGGTACGCTTGAACACTTGGGTGATTATATGGCTAATGTCAAAGGTGAACTTAAACTTATTAGTAAACATGCTTCTATGGTTACCACTCAAGTAGAACTAGTACTTAAAGCTCAAAGTGATCTGCTCAATGAATTGAATAGTAAGAATAATGATTATGCTGTTAGAGTTATGACTAGAGGTGGTAAAATGACTCAGGAACCTTTGTATCCTGAAGGCCATCCTAAGAGAATTGAGCAAGATTCTCACAGGAATAATATAGATGCACCTAGTCCTTCTATAAGGAAGAAAAAGAAAAATGATAGGACTTTGCATACTTCTAGTGAACCTATTGCTGAAACACCTGAGAATCCAAATGATATTTTTATTTCTGATGCTAAAACACAATCTGGTAATGAACCAGAAACTAGTGATAATGTTAATGATAATGTTCATGATGATGCTCAACCTAGTAATGATAATGATATAGAAATTGAACCTGATGTTGATCTTGATAACCCACAATCAAAGAATCAACGTTATGATAAGAAAGACTTTGTTGCTAGGAAACATGGTAAAGAAAGAGAACCATGGGTTCAAAAACCCATGCCTTTTCCTCCCAAATCATCCAAGAAAAAGGATGATGAGTATTTTGAGCGCTTTGCTGAAATGATTAGACCTATCTTTTTGCGTATGCGATTAACTGATATGCTTAAAATGAATCCTTATGCCAAGTATATGAAAGATATTGTTACTAATAAAAGAAAGATACTGGAAGCTGAAATTTCCACCATGCTTGCTAATTATACTTTTAAATATGGAATACCTAACAAACTAGGAGACCTAGGAGTACCCACTATACCATGCTCCATTAAAAGAAACTATGTTAAAACTAATTTATGTGATCTTGTAGCCGGTGTTAGTGTTATGCCTCTCTCTTTATATCGTAGGCTTGATTTGAATAACTTGACACCTACTGAAATATCTTTGCAAATGGCTGATAAATCAACAGCTATACATGTCGGTGTCGATGTCAAAACCGGCGGATCTCGGGTAGGGGGTCCCGAACTGTGCGTCTAAGGCGGATGGTAAGAGGAGGCGGGGGACACGATGTTTACCCATGTTCGGGCCCTCTCGTTGGAGGCAATACCCTACTTCCTGCTTGATTGATCTTGATTATATGAGCATTACAAGAGTTGATCTACCACGAGATCGTAGAGGCTAAACCCTAGAAGCTAGCCTATGGTATGATTGTTCTTGTCCTACGGACTAAACCCTCCGATTTATATAGACACCGGAGGGGGCTAGGGTTACACAGAGTCGGTTAGAAGGAAGGAGACCTACATATCCGTATTGCCAAGATTGCCTTCCACGCCAAGGAGAGTCCCATCCGGACACGGGATGAAGTCTTCAATCTTGTATCTTCATAGTCCAACAGTCCGGCCAAAGGATATAGTCCAGCTGTCCGGAGACCCCCTAATCCAGGACTCCCTCAGTAGCCCCTGAACCAGGCTTCAATGATGATGAGTCCGGCGTGCAGATTTGTCTTCGGCATTGCAAGTCGGGTTCTTCCTCCGAATACTCCATAGAAGATTTTGAACACAGGGATAGTGTCCGGCTCTACAAAACAAGTTCCACATACCACCGTAGAGAGAATAATGTTTCCACAAATCTAATCTGCTGACATGTTTAGCAACATGAAATCATGCCATGGCCCTATCATTATTCAAACCGTTTTTCTCAACCAGCATTGCACATATCACGAGGCAGTTTTCCTGACACGTCTTGTCGAAGCAGAGATCATGTCCCCTTATCACGGGATTCTCATCAATACGGGTATGGGTAACCCAACCGCGCCATCAATTACAGCGCTCGGGGAATAAGCGATTTTACCAGGTAAGTGGGGAGGCGCATCGCCTCTTCTGCTGTGACACCCTCGATGCGACTATATCTCCCACGTGTCGAGGCATGACTTAGAGGCATAATCGCATTGAAGGCATATGTCGCAAGTTAGGCAATCTTCACAACATCCCATGTAATACAATAATGAAAGGGGAGATAACATAGTTGGCTTACACTCGCCACGTTAATCAAGTACATAAATAACATTGCATCATCCAAACACTCATGGCCCGACTACGGCGCCAAAATAAAAGAGAACCCAACATGCGACAACCGTCCCGTTCACCCCCAACTGGGCACCACTACTGATCATCGGGAAAGGAAACATAGTAACGTTGAGAGTCCTCGTCGAACTCCCACTTGAGCTCGGGTGCGTCTCCTAGAGCGGAATCATCAGGCCCTGCATCTGGTGTAATAGTAATCTGTGAGCCACAGGGACTCAGCAATCTCGCACCCTCGCGATCAAGACTATTTAAGCTTATAGGTATGGCAAGGTAAAAATATGTGGAGCTGCAGCAAGCGACTAGCAAGTATGGTGGCTAACTTATTTGCGAAAGAGAGCGAGAAGAGGAGGCAAAACGCGAGCGAGAAACTAGAGAGCAACCTGCGCAAACATTACTCCAACACCGTGTCCACTTCCCGGACTCCGTCGAGAAGAGGCCATCACGGTAACACACTCAGTTGATTCATTTTAATTAAGTTAAGGTTCAAGTTATCTACAACCGGACATTAACAAATTCCCATCTGCCCATAACCGCGGGAACGGCTTTCAAAAGTTCAAATCCCTGCAGGGGAGTCCCAACTTAGCCCATGACAAGCTCTCACGGTCAATGAAGGAATAGACCTCCTCCCAAGACGTTCCGATCAGACTCGGTATCTCGGTTCTTCAAGACACTTCGACTGGTTAAAACAAGACCAGCAACACCGCCCGAATGTGCCGACAAATCCCGATAGGAGCTGCACATATCTCGTTCTCAGGGCACACTCAGATGAGCAAGACGTCCGGTAGGCCAGCCCAGAGTTGCCCCTGGTAGCCCCGGACATCGCTCGGTTCAACCAACACTCAGAGGAGCACTGGCCCGGGGGGGTTAAAATAAGATGACCCTTGAGTCTGCAGAACCCAAGGGAAAGAAAAGGCTAGGTGGCGAATGGTAAAACCAATGTTGGGCATTGCTGGAAAAGCTTTAATCAAGGCGAAATATCAAGGGGTTCCCATTATAACCCAACCGCGTAAGGAACGCAAAATCCGGGAACATAACACCGATATGACGGAAACTAGGGCGGCAAGAGTGGAACAAAATACTAGGCGAGAGGCCGAGCCTTCCACCCTTTACCAAGTGTATAGATGCATTAAGATAACATAGCAATATAATGATATCCAAACAAGTAAATAAATGTTTCAACAAGGAACGGCCTCCAAGCTTCACCTGCAACTAGCAACGCTATAAGAGGGGCTGAGCAAAGCGGTAACATAGCCAATCAACGGTTTGCTAGGACAATGGTGGGTTAGAGGTTTGACATGGCAATTTGGGAGGCTTGCAAGCAAGTGGTAGGCATCGTAGCATTGGCATAGCAAAAGAGCGAGCAAACTAGCATAGCAAAGATAGTAGTGATTTCAAGGGTATGATCATCTTGCCTGCACAGTTGTCAGAGTTGACTGGCTCCTCGAGAGCAAACTCAACGGGCTCCTCATTAGCGAACTCGTCTCCCGGCTCTACCCAAACAAGACAAACAAGCAACAAGGATACAATCAACCACGTGCAAGGATCAAGCAATATGATGCAATGATGATATGCTAAGCGGGATGCGAAATGCAAGATATGACAGGAAATGCATGAACCTGGCCTCAACTTGGAAAACCAAGTGTGCCACTGGAAAGATGAGAAGAAATCGCTTGAAAACGATATAAAGAGTGCCGGAATCGGAGTTACGGTTTGGAAATGGCAAGCGATTCAAAAATGACACCGGCCTGTGATTTATAGCAAGTAGCCATCTAAATGCAATGAGATGAACATGCTACACCACCCAAACATGACAACAAAATACATGGCAGGGATGCACACAAGATGATTAACAAAAGTCTAGCACTGAGCTACGGCCAATTCATCCATTAACAGGTTCAAACAAGCATGGCAAAAATGCATATGACAAACAGATCTCAGACTTAGTGAAATTAACACTTGTCTGAAATTTCAGATCAGGTAGCACTCTTCGGAGCAACAAAACTACATGCTACAGGACCTGAACATGGCAAAGTAAAGCACGGCATGGAGCTACTCAAAGAGCTTAACAAAAGTCCCTTAGTGACCTTGAGCCAAAAGGGATCAGAAAATACAATTGCAAGCATGTGAACATAGCAAAAACATAATCAGATCACAGACTTAGTGAAAACTGACACATGCTAAAATATAAATCAAGTAGGCATGTTTACGAGCTCGATGCACTCACTACGGTGCAAGTAATGGCAAGACAAGCATACACCAATAAAGAAAGCACAAAATGCAAGCTAGACATGGCAAGAACAATAGCATAGCATGCACGGATCAACTACAACATCACCGGAAAAATTGCAAACAAGTTGACAATCTGCCCAGATTCACAAAGTAGCAAAAGTAGAGCTCGATTGACTCAAGCTAGGGTGCTCCATAATTGCAAACAAAGACATGGATGGATAGAGCACTACAATATTAACAAAACATCCTTACTGATCATCCTCGAAAGAGGCACGGATCACTAGGAAACAACATGAACATATGGCATCATGAGCTAAACAGATCAAGGACTTGGTGGAATTGCTAAGTCCCTGAAAACAGAATTAGCAAGTGCACCACTTTGCAAGCTCGCACAAGTCACCACACACATCACAAAAATACATGGGTTGCACCTCTGGAAAGATGAAAAAACCCTTAACAAAACACATGTAGAGCATCAGGGCATATCATGCACACATTAATCATGGCAAAAATGACAAAAACCTAAACGGATTAGCAGATCTGACAATTATCTCAAGTAGCCCTCTTCTAACGGCATTTCGGGCATCAAGATGAGCTCAAATGGAAATGATGCAATGGAATGAAATGATGTACTCTCTGAGATGAACATTTTGATATGCTATATGCATGAATCGGAGCTACGGATGCAAAGTTATAGCATGATGAAGATAGGCACATGGATTACGGTTTCGGGGACTTAGTAGAATTTCAGTGAGCGTCAAATAGTTATGAGTCGCTCGGGCGGGATTTAGTCGGGCTGCTCACCACTGGGCCGAGCCCATCTGTGGAGGAGGGAGTTGGGCCGGAGAAGGTGGACCGGGCCGGCCAGAGCTGGGCCGCGGCTGCGGGCCCACGCGGAGGGTCAACGCTTCGAGCGGGGATCTGGTTCCCGATCCATGGCGGCGACGGCGCACCGGGATCCCGGCAAGGGCGGAGGGCACGACGACGGCCGGAGAGCGATAGGGAGCGCCGGGGATGGATAGATCTGGGCGGTGGCTCACCGGATCCGGTGCGGAAATGGCGGGAGCGGCTCGGGACGACGAGCTTGACGCCTCGTCGCCGGCGAGCACCTGCGGGAGAGAGAGGCCGTGAGAGAGACCAGGGAGGGAGGAGCAGAAGGCAGGGCCGGCGCGAGCTCACCACGGCGGCAATGGTGCGTCGCGAGGCACGACCGGGCGGCAGAGAAGACTCTGGGCGGGGATCCGGCGAAGCCTCGCCGGATTTCCACGGCGGCGGCGCGACGCGATGGTGGAGGCAGCGAACGGGCTGCACGGCTGCGGAGCAGGGCCGGTTCGGCCCGGCGCGGGCCGGATCCGGGCATGGCGGGCCCGCGCGGCGGGGAAGTGGGCACCGCGACGCGTGTCGGCTCCGGATTGGACGAAAGCGGCGGCGGACATGTCCGGGCTGCGGGGGAGAAGTGTCCGGCGGCGCGGAGAGGATGAAGTTAGGGTTTCATCCGCGAATTTCGGGAGGGGGAGGTGTTTATATAGGTAGAGGGAGCTAGGAGAGTCCAAATGAGGTGCGGTTTTCGGCCACGCGATCGTGATCGTACGCTCTAGATGATGGAGAGGGTTTAGGTGGGTTTTGGGCCAAATTGGAGGGGTGTTGGGCTGAAACACACATGAGGCCTTTTCGGTCCCTCGGTTAACCGTTGGAGTATCAAACGAAGTCCAAATGATACGAAACTTGACAGGCGGTCTACCGGTAGTAAACCAAGGCCGCTTGGCAAGTCTCGGTCCAATCCGGAAATGTTTAATCCCCACACACGAAAGAAAGGTAGAAATGACCACCGGAGGAGAACGGAGCGCCGGAATGCAAAACGGACAACGGGGAAAATGCTCGGATGCATGAGACGAACACGTATGCAAATGAAATGCACATGATGACATGATATGCAATGCATGACACGCAAGCAATGACAACGCAACAACATCGAATAACTGCACGACACCTGGCACATCGGTCTCGGGGCGTTACATCTGCCCTTATAAAGGGACAAAGATTCACCCTTTTTACCCACGTCTTCTTCCTCCTTGCTTATCCATTCTCGCACACTCGAGCTCCAGCGCCGAAGTTCGCGTCTTTCTCCTTAAACCACTCCAAGCATGTCCGGAGCGAGAGGCAAGTGGATGGTCTCCTCCGTCATGGAGGAGAACATCACAAAGCTATGGGAAGCCGGATATCTGGCCGCGGACATCGCGCACCGGCTGCCAGATGCGGGGCAGATCATCCCTACGCCCAAACCCCATGAGAGGTTAGTTTTCTGTAACACCCCGGATGTAACTTTCCCTATTTGTACTCCAACTCTTGTTGTTCCCGGCGTTAAGTTATATTTATTTCTCGGGTTTGGGTCTTTGTCTCCGTGTGTTGTTTTCGTTTTCATGCATCTCATATCATGTCATCATGTGCATTGCATTTGCATACGTGTTCATCTCATACATTCGAGCATTTTCCCCGTTGTCCATTTTGCATTCCGGCGCTTCATTCTCCTCTGGTGGTCATTTCTAGCTTTCTTTCGTGTGTGGGGATTAAACATTTCCGGATTGGACCGAGACTTGCCAAGCGGCCTTGGTTTACTACCGGTAGACCGCCTGTCAAGTTTCGTACCATTTGGACTTCGTTTGATACTCCAACGGTTAACCGAGGGACCGAAAAGGCCTCGTGTGTGTTGCAGCCCAACACCCCTCCAATTTGGCCCAAAACCCACCAAACTCTGCTCCATGTCCTAGAGCGTTCGATCACGATCGCGTGGCCGAAAACCGCACCTCATTTGGACTCTCCTAGCTCTACTTATGCCTATATATACCCCCCTCCATTTTCGGATCTCGTCTTCCCCCTCGAAACCCTAGTTCTAAAAAAACAGAAACCTCCGCCGACGGACATGTCCGCCCCCGGCCGGACAACGTCCGCCGCGCCCCTCGCCTATCCGCTGCCGCCACGTGTCCCCGGCACGGGACCGCTTCGCCGCCCACCGCGAGGGCCGCCAGGCCCGAGCCGGCCCCCGACGCCGCTCTCCTGGGCCAGAGGAGCGCCGCCGCCGCCTCCCTTCGTCCCCAGCTCCGCCGACCGCGCCGCCGTCTTCCCCCGGTCGGCCACCGCGCCGCCATCGCCGGCCGCCGCCGCCACGCCGCCGCGGCACGCCTCCCATCGCCACCACCGCCGCCTCGCCGCCCCGTTCCGGCCGCCGCCAACGCCGGCGAGCGCCGCGGCCACTCCGGCCGCCCCCGCCCGAGCCGGCCTCGCCTCCCTCCTCCACCGGCCGGCCTCGCCCCGGCCATCTTCTCCGGCGACCTCGGTTCGCGCGCCCGATGAACAGTGCACCGTTCAAGATCTGAGATCCAAAATATCTAGGGTTGACTTTCCCGCCTAACCCTAGTTTTTTATGCATACTTTGACTGCCCGTAACTTTGCATCAGTAGCTCCGATTTGGGCATATGATATATCAAAATGTTCGTCTCGACGAGTACATCATTCCGTTCCATTGCATCATTTTCATTTGGGTTCATCTTGATGCCCAAAATGCTGTTAGAAGGAGGCCTCGTGAGTTAATTGTCAGATCTGCTAGTTCATTTTAGACTTTTGTCATTTCTCCACGATTATTGTGTGCATGCTATGCCTGTGAGTCCTTCATATGTTTTGTTAAGCATTTTGTATTCTTTCCAGAGGTGCAACCCATGCATTTTTAGGATGTGTGTGGTGACTTGTGCAAGCTCGCAAAGAGAGGCACCCGGGAAATCTGTTTTCAGAGACTTAGTTGTTTTCACTAAGTCTGGGATATTTTAGTTCATGATGCCATACGTTCAGCTTGTTTCCTAGTGATCCGTGCCTCTTTTGAGGATGATCAGTAAAGGAGTTTTGTTAATCATGTTATGCTCTATCCATCCATGTCTTTCTTTGCAATTATGGAGCACCCTAGCTTGAGTCAATCGAGCTCTACTTTTGCTTCGTGGTGAATCTGGGCAGATCGTCAACTCGTTTGCGATTTTGCCGGTGTTGTTGTAGTTGATCTGTGCATGCTATTCCATCGTTCTTGCCATGACTAGCTTGTATTTTGTGCCTTCTTAATGTATGTATGCTTGCCTTGCCGTGACTTGCACCATGGTGAGTGCATCGAGCTCGTTTACATGCCTTCGTGAGTTACATTTCAGCATGTCTCAGTTTTCACTAAGTCTGAAAAACTGATTGTGTTTTAGCTATGTTCGTGTGCTCGTTAATATATTTTGTGGACCCTTTTGGCCCCAGGTCACTTTGGGTCTTTTGTTAAGCTTGTTGAGTAGCTCTATTCCATGTTCTTACTTGTCATGTTCAGGTCATGTATCATGTTGTTTTGCTGCTCCGAAGAGGGCTTCGTGATCTGAAATTTCAGACTAGTGTTAATTTCACTAAGTCTGTAATCTGCTTTGCATTTGCGTTTTTTCCATGCTTGTTTGAACCTTATAATGGATGAATTGGCCGTGGCTCAGTGCTAGTATTTTGTTAAGAATCTTGTGTGCATCCCTGCCATGTATTTTGTTGTCATGTTTGGTGGCTGTAGCATGTTCATTTCGTTGCATTTAGATGCCTACTTGCTGTAAATCGCAGACCGGTGTCATATCTTAAAACGCTTGTCATTGCCAAACCGTAACTCCGATTCCAATGATATTTATATCGTTTTCAAGCGATTTCATCCCCTCTATCCAGTGGCACCCTTGGAATTCCAAGTTGAGGCCAGGTTCATGCATTTTCTGTCATATCTTGCATTTTGCATCCCGCATCGCATCCCACATAGCATATCATCATATTGCTTGTTCTTGCACGTGGTTGATTGTATCCTTGTTGCTTGTTTGTCTTGTTGGGAAGAGCCGGGAGACGAGTTCGCTACCGAGGAGCCCGTTGAGTTTGCTTGTGAGGATCCAGTCAACTCTGACAACTGTGCAGGCAAGATGATGATACCCTCGAAATCACTACTATCTTTGCTATGCTAGTTTGCTCGCTCTTGCTATGCCAATGCTACGATGCCTACCTTTTGCTTGTCAGCCTCCCAATTGCCATGTCAAACCTCTAACTCACCTTTTCCTAGCAAACCGTTGATTGGCTATGTTACCGCTTTGCTCAGCCCCTCTTATAGCGTTGCTAGTTGCAGGTGAAGTTTGGAGGCCGTTCCTTGTTGGAACATCTTTTATTTACTTGTTGGGATATCATTATATTGCTATGTTATCTTAATGCATCTATATACTTGGTAAAGGGTGGAAGGCTCGGCCTCACGCCTAGTGTTTTGTTCCACTCTTGCCGCCCTAGTTTCCGTCATATCGGTGTTATGTTCCCGGATTTTGCGTTCCTTACGCGGTTGGGTTATAATGGGAACCCCTTGATATTTCGCCTTGATTAAAGCATGTCCAGCAATGCCCAACCTTGGTCTTACCATTTGCCACCTAGCCTTTTTCTTTCCCTTGGGTTCTGCAGACTCAAGGGCCATCTTATTTTAGCCCCCCCGGGCCAGTGCTCCTCTGAGTGTTGGTCCCACTGAGCGATGTCCGAGGCTACCAGGGGCAACTCTGGGCTGGCTTACCCGACGTCTGGCTCATCTGAGTGTGCCCTGAGAAAGAGATATGTGCAGCTCCTATCGGGATTTGTCGGCACATTCGGGCGGTGTTGCTGGTCTTGTTTTAACCAGTCGAAGTGTCTTGAAGAACCGAGATACCGAGTCTGATCAGAACGTCTTGGGAGGAGGTCTATTCCTTCATTGACCGTGAGAGCTTGTCATGGGCTAAGTTGGGACTCCCCTGCAGGGATTTGAACTTTTGAAAGCCGTTCCCGCGGTTATGGGCAGATGGGAATTTGTTAATGTCCGGTTGTAGATAACTTGAACCTTAACTTAATTAAAATGAATCAACTGAGTGTGTTACCGTGATGGCCTCTTCTCGACGGAGTCCGGGAAGTGGACACGGTGTTGGAGTAATGTTTGCGCAGGTTGCTCTCTAGTTTCTCGCTCGCGTTTTGCCAACAGAAGGGTCACTATGCCAACAAGTGTTTCAACCAGAGGCGTCTTCCTCCTCCTCCTGTCAGATCGGCAAGTACAGCTGTGGTCAAGCATAACCCCAAGTCCGCCAAGGTCAATTTTATGAATGCAGCTCAGGCAGAGGACTCGTCAGATGTGATCATGGGTAACCTTCCTGTTAATGACATTCCTGCTAAAGTTCTTTTTGACACGGGTGCATCGCATTGTTTCATCTCGAGGCCATTTGTTTCTAAGCATGAGTTGCCTTTGCAAGAATTGCCTAGACAGTTATCTGTGGTTTCTTCGGGTAAATTTATGAATGCAAGCGCGTTTGCCCCAGATGTTTCTATCACATTGGGCGATTACAAATTTCTCTCTTCTCCGGTGGTTCTTGGTAACTCGGATATTGATCTTATTCTCGGAATGGATTGGCTTTCTAAGCACAAGGCACATCTTGATTGTGCCGCAAGACAGATTCAATTGACTCATTCGGCGGAGTCCGGGAAGTGGACACGGTGTTGGAGTTATGCTTGCGCAGGTTGTTCCTTTAGATTCCCGCTCGTGCTTTGCCTCCTCTTCTCGCTCTCTTTTGCGTATAAGATAGCCACCATATATGCTAGTCGCTTGCTGCAGCTCCACATATATTTGCCTCATCCATTCCTATAAGCTTAAATAGTTTTGATCGCGAGGGTGCGAGATTGTTGAGTCCATGTGGCTCACAGATACTATAATTCCAGATGCAGGACCAGGTGATTTCGCACCAGGTGACGAGTACGAGCTCAAGTGGGAGTTCGACGAGGACTCTCAGCGTTATTATGTTTCCTTTCCCGATGATCAGTAGTGGTGCCTAGTTGGGGTTCGATCCAGGGCCTTGTCGCATGTTGGGTTCTTTTCCATTTTGGCGCCATAGTCGGGCCATGAGTGTTTGTATGATGGATGTTATTTATGTACTTTGATGTGACGTGGCGAGTGTAAGCCAACTATGTATCTCCCCCTTTAATTATATTATACATGGGATGTTGTAATGATTGCCTGACTTGCGACATTGCTTTCAATGCGGTTATGCCTCTAAGTCGTGCCTCGACACGTGGGAGCTATAGCCGCATCGAGGGCATTACAAGTTGGTAATCAGAGCCTTCCCCGACCTTAGGAGCCCCACTGCTTGATCGTTTTAGCAGCCGAGTTGTGTCTAGAAAAATGTTTTGAGTCTTTTAGGAATTATATATCGGAGAGTTAGGAATTCTTTTTACTTCCCAGTCTCCTCATCGCTCTGGTAAGGCATCCTGACGTAGAGTTTTGACTCTTCTCTTCTCAAATTTCACTAAAAAAAATTTTAGGATCACGCGAGTATCTTGGATTTGTTCCGATGGCTTATGATGAGAATACTGTCTTGGTGCCTCCTGTCAGGGGTTTAGTGGAAGTGTCCCGGGGAGTTGAGCTCTGAGGTGTTGTCATCATAATTTTATCGTTGCAATTCTGGAATACTTGAGATATGTTCGCCGACATCGAAAATCTCTTTTATGCAGTTCGTTGGTGAGATAACCTCGACGCCACCCAGTACTGGGGCGGGAGTTCGGGAGTATCGCCATAACTTGTATAACGGATGCTTTTCGAAGGTTGAGGCAGATGGTTTCCGAAGTTTTCTTGGTTATGTGTTGAAGGATGGATACAGCTGGATGTAGGATTTGCTAGTTTGGGTGAGATATTATGCTTCCCCTGTATCCCCAACACCTGATTGCATAACCGGAAAAGTTCGGGAGTTTCATAGGTGGGAATTCTAGTAGCTCTAGTTCTTCTTCCACGGATATTGGTTTGAGATTGGGATTTCTTACCGATTATTCGTTCTTGATCCGTACCTTGTTGATTTATTTCTCTACCTTAATTCTACGTGGCTTCTCAATTTATGGATATGTGACCATTTGAAGAGGAATGCATTCGTTCATTTTGTTCGGATGTGAAGACTATATGTTGCAATTTTCATTCCGTTGGATTCAGCTTCAATATTTATCTGTCTATGTGCTAATGGTGGTCAACCTCTTCAGGATGGCTCCCGCTAAGAGCACCAGTCAGAACCAGAATCAAGATCCGCCACCGCCTCCACCTCCTCCAGAGGCATGGCAAGCTGTGATGACCGCAACCAATGCAAACACTCAGCTGATCATGCAAATTCTCCAAGAGCGCAATCAAGGCAGTCAAGGGAATCAAGGCAGCAACCAGAGTCACTTTGCTACACTCAACCAGTTCCTTGCTAACGGGCCAAAGACTTTCAGTAATTGTGTTGAGGCAACCGATGCTGACGATTGGCTTGTGGATCTGTGTAAGCATTTCGAGTGCAGTAACGTCAGGCCTGAGGACTTTGTCAAGTTCGCTTCCTTCCAACTCAAAGATCAAGCTGCAGAATGGTTCCAGCAGTACAAGGATTCCAGAGGTGGACGTGTTATCACTTGGGATGATTTCCGTCGAGATTTCCGAGCTCATCACATTCCGCAGAGCGTGGTTGAAAGCAAGCATGAGGAATTCCGCAATCTGAAGCAAGGCTCTTTGTCTGTCTATGACTACAACAAATTGTTCCAGAAGCTTGCCCGCTTTGCCAAGCAGGACGTGCCTGATGAGAAGAGCATGATATATCAGTTCAGGGGTGGTCTCAGAGAAGATATTCAGCTCGCTCTTGTTCTCTTTGAGCCCTTGAGATACGATGAGTTCTACAACATGGCACTGAAGCAAGAGGCTGCTCAGTTGAGGTGTGATGCTTCCAGGAAGCGAGTCAGAGATGTTACTCCTTCTTCCTCTACTCAAGTGGCCAAGCAGCAGAAGTTCTGGCTTCCTCCTCCTCCGTTCCGTCAGCCGTATCAGTAGAAGAGCAAAGGTGGCAGTGGTTCTTCCCACCCACCCAACCCAGGCTTTCAGAACAAGGCTTCGTCTCAAGCTCCAAGATCGAGTGCTCCATATCACCGTCCGCTTTCAGAGGTCACGTGCAACAAGTGCCAACAGAAGGGTCACTATGCCAACAAGTGTTTCAACCAGAGGCGTCTTCCTCCTCCTCCTGTCAGATCGGCAAGTACAGCTGTGGTCAAGCATAACCCCAAGTCCGCCAAGGTCAATTTTATGAATGCAGCTCAGGCAGAGGACTCGTCAGATGTGATCATGGGTAACCTTCCTGTTAATGACATTCCTGCTAAAGTTCTTTTTGACACGGGTGCATCGCATTGTTTCATCTCGAGGCCATTTGTTTCTAAGCATGAGTTGCCTTTGCAAGAATTGCCTAGACAGTTATCTGTGGTTTCTCCGGGTAAATTTATGAATGCAAGCGCGTTTGCCCCAGATGTTTCTATCACATTGGGCGATTACAAATTTCTCTCTTCTCCGGTGGTTCTTGGTAACTCGGATATTGATCTTATTCTCGGAATGGATTGGCTTTCTAAGCACAAGGCACATCTTGATTGTGCCGCCAGACAGATTCAATTAACTCATTCGTCTGAGGATATAATTGTCTTTGCCGCTCGGGATAATACTATCCGTCTGTTTTCTCTAAATGAGAAGGGTGAATTGGATGCCATCTCGCAAATTCCAATCGTTTGCGAATATCAAGACGTCTTTCCAGAAGAGCTCCCAGGAATGCCTCCGCACCGGCCAGTGGAATTCGTTATTGAACTTGAGCCTGGCACGGAACCTGTGTGCAAACTTCCTTACAAGCTCGGACCTGAAGAGTTGAAGGAGCTGAAGAAGCAACTCGATGAGCAAGAAAGAATGGGTCTCATCCGGCCTAGTACTTCTTCGTGGGGTTGTGGTGTTCTTTTTGTGAAGAAGAAGGATGGAACGGACCGACTTTGTGTTGATTACCGTCCAGTGAACAAGAAGACCATCAAGAACAAATACCCACTTCCCAACATCAATGAGCTGTTCGAACAACTCAAAGGTGCCCAAGTATTCTCCAAGCTTGATCTCTGTATGGGTTATCACCAGATTCGCATTCGTGAAGAAGATATTCCCAAGAGAGCATTCAGAACAAGCTTTGGTTCATATGAATACACTGTCATGTCTTTTGGCCTCGCCAACGCTCCTCCGACGTTCTCTCGCATGATGAACTTCATCTTCAACGCCTACACCAATGACTTTGTTTTGGTCTATCTCGATGACATTCTGGTTTTCTCGAAGAACAAGGAAGATCATGCCAAGCACTTGCGTTTGGTTCTCGATAAACTCAGGGAACATTAGTTCTATGCCAAGTTCTCCAAGTGTGAATTTTGGCTCGATGAGGTTCTTTATCTTGGTCATATCATCTCTGCCAAGGGCATTTCCGTGAATCCTGAGAAGGTATCCGCAATTGTGAATTGGGAACCTCCTCAGAACGTGAAGCAACTCCGAAGTTTTCTCGGTCTCGCAAGCTATTGCCGAAGATTCGTTGAAAACTTTTCCAAGATCGCGAAGCCTCTCTCAAATCTTCTTCAGAAGCACGTCAAGTATGTTTGGTCTCCGGAGTGTGATATTGCTTTCAACACTTTGAAAGAGAAGTTGATCACTGCTCCAGTTCTGACTCCGCCTGATGAATCCAAGCTGTACGAGGTCTTTTGTGATGCCTCTCTCCAAGGTCTTGGCGCAGTATTGATGCAAGAGAAGAAAGTTGTTGCTTATACATCTCGCCAGTTGAAGCCTAATGAGAAGAACTACCCCACTCATGATCTAGAGTTGGCGGCAGTTGTGCATGCTCTTTTGACTTGGAGACATCTTCTATTGGGAAGAAAAGTGGACATTTTCACTGATCACAAGAGTCTCAAGTACATCTTCACTCAGCCTAATCTCAACCTAAGACAAACTCGATGGGTCGAAATGATTCAAGAGTATAATCCGAGTATTGAGTACACTCCAGGCAAGGCCAATGTGATTGCTGACGCTTTGAGCAGAAAGGCCTACTGCAACAGTCTGATTCTCAAGCCTTATCAACCCGAGCTTTGTGAAGCTTTCCGCAAACTTAATCTGCAAGTTGTTCCTCAAGGTTTCCTCGCCAACCTTCAAGTCTCTCCTACCTTAGAAGACCAGATTCGCCAAGCCCAACTTCTTGATGCTATGGTGAAAAAGGTGAAGATTGGGATTGCCAAGAGTCAGTCCAAGTACAAGTGCTACCGCCTTGATGACAAGGACACTCTCTTCTTCGAGGATCGTATTGTTGTGCCCAAAGGTGAACTTCGTAAGGTGATCATGAACGAGGCTCACAATTCTCTCCTCTCCATCCACCCTGGGAGCACGAAGATGTATCAGGACCTCAAGCAAGCTTATTGGTGGACTCGAATGAAGCGCGAGATCGCTCAATTCGTGAATGAATGTGATGTCTGCAGAAGAGTGAAGGCAGAACACCAAAGGCCAGCTGGTCTCCTCCAACCTCTTGTCATTCCAGAATGGAAGTTTGACCACATTGAAATGGACTTCGTGACTGGGTTTCCAAAGTCCAAGCGTGGCAATGATGCTATATTTGTTGTCATCGACAAGCTCACCAAAGTGGCTCACTTTCTGCCTATCAAAGAGTCGATCACTGCAGCTCAATTGGCGGAACTCTATACCTCTCGCATTGTCTCTCTGCACGGTAATCCTCAAGTGATCTCTTCAGACCGTGGCAGCATCTTTACCTCGAAGTTTTGGGATTCTTTTCAGAAGGCCATGGGCATGAACATCCTCTTCAGCACTGCTTTCCATCCTTAAACAAGCGGTCAAATCGAGCGTGTCAACCAGATTCTTGAAGATATGCTCAGGGCTTGTGTGATCTCCTTCGGCATAAAGTGGGAGGATTGTCTTCCTTATGCTGAATTCTCCTATAACAACAGTTTCCAAGCAAGTTCGGGCAAGGCCCCATTTGAAATTCCATATGGCAGGAAGTGTCGTACCCCTCTCAACTGGTCTGAAACCAGTGAACGTCAGCTGCTGGGTAATGACTTAATCACAGAGGCAGAAGAAATGTGCAAAGTCATTCGTGATAACCTCAAAGCAGCCCAATCCCGCCAGAAGAGCTACTATGATAGTAAGCACCGTGATTTGGCTTTCGAGATCGGAGATCATGTTTACCTCCGCGTCTCTCCCATGAAAGGTACTCGTCGCTTCGGTATCAAAGGGAAGCTTGCCCCTAGATACGTGGGACCTTTCAAGATTGTCAGCAAGAGAGGCGACCTCGCCTATCAACTCGAGCTTCCTTCAAACTTTGCAAATGTTCATGACGTGTTCCATGTCTCTCAGCTTCGAAAGTGCTTCAAGACTCCTGACCGCACCGTCAACTTCGAGGACATTGAGCTCCAAGAAGATCTCTCCTATCGTGAGCACCCAGTTGCTATTCTTGAAGAGACTGAACGCAAGACTCGCAACAAGTCAATCAAATTTCTCAAAGTCAAGTGGTCACACCATTCCGACCGTGAAGCTACCTGGGAACGCGAGGATCACCTCCGTTCTGAGTACCCGGAGTTCTTTCAGTCCTAGATCTCGGGACGAGATCTTTTCGTAGTGGTGGAGTGTTGTAACACCCCGGATGTAACTTTCCCTATTTGTACTCCAACTCTTGCCGTTCCCGGCGTTAAGTTATATTTATTTCTCGGGTTCGGGTCTTTGTCTCCGTGTGTTGTTTTCGTTTTCATGCATCTCATATCATGTCATCATGTGCATTGCATTTGCATACGTGTTCATCTCATACATTCGAGCATTTTCCCCGTTGTCCGTTTTGCATTCTGGCGCTTCGTTCTCCTCCGGTGGTCATTTCTAGCTTTCTTTCGTGTGTGGGGATTAAATATTTCCGGATTGGACGGAGACTTGCCAAGCGGCCTTGGTTTACTACCGGTAGACCGCCTGTCAAGTTTCGTACCATTTGGACTTCGTTTGATACTCCAACGGTTAACCGAGGGACCGAAAAGGCCTCGTGTGTGTTGCAGCCCAACACCCCTCCAATTTGGCCCAAAACCCACCAAACTCTGCTCCATGTCCTAGAGCGTTCGATCACGATCGCGTGGCCGAAAACCGCACCTCATTTGGACTCTCCTAGCTCTACTTATGCCTATATATACCCCCCTCCATTTTCGGATCTCGTCTTCCCCCTCGAAACCCTAGTTCTAAAAAAACAGAAACCTCCGCCGACGGACGTGTCCGCCCCCGGCCGGACAACGTCCGCCGCGCCCCTCGCCTATCCTCTGCCGCCACGTGTCCCTGGCGCGGGACCGCTTCGCCGCCCACGGCGAGGGCCGCCAGGCCCGAGCCGGCCCCCGACGCCGCTCTCCCGGGCCAGAGGAGCGCCGCCGCCACCTCCCTTCGTCCCCAGCTCCGCCGACCGCGCCGCCGTCTTCCTCCGGTCGGCCACCGCACTGCCATCGCCGGCCGCCGCCGCCACGCCGCCGCGGCACGCCTCCCATCGCCACCACCGCCGCCTCGCCGCCCCGTTCCGGCCGCCGCCAACGCCGGCGAGCGCCGCGGCCACTCCGGCCGCCCCCGCCCGAGCCGGCCTCGCCTCCCTCCTCCACCGGCCGGCCTCGCCCCGGCCATCTTCTCCGGCGACCTCGGTTCGCGCGCCCGATGAACAGTGCACCGTTCAAGATCTGAGATCCAAAATATCTAGGGTTGACTTTCCCGCCTAACCCTAGTTTTTTATGCATACTTTGACTGCCCGTAACTTTGCATCCGCAGCTCCGATTTGGGCATATGATATATCAAAATGTTCGTCTCGACGAGTACATCATTCCGTTCCATTGCATCATTTTCATTTTAGTTCATCTTCATGCCCAAAATGCTGTTAGGAGGCCTCGTGAGTTAATTGTCATATCTGCTAGTTCATTTTAGACTTTTGTCATTTTTGCCATGATTATTGTGTGCATGCTATGCCTGTGAGTCCTTCACATGTTTTGTTAAGCATTTTGTCTTCTTTCCAGAGGTACAACCCATGCATTTTTAGGATGTGTGTGGTGACTTGTGCAAGCTCGCAAAGAGAGGCACCCGGGAAATCTGTTTTCAGAGACTTAGTTGTTTCACTAAGTCTGGGATATTTTAGTTCATGATGCCATATGTTCAGCCTGTTTCCTAGTGATCCGTGTCTCTTTTGAGGATGATCAGTAAAGGAGTGTTGTTAATCATGTTATGCTCTATCCATCCATGTCTTTATTTGCAATTATGGAGGACCCTAGCTTGAGTCAATCGAGCTCTACTTTTGCTTCATGGTGAATCTGGGCAGATCGTCAACTCGTTTGCGATTTTGCCGGCGTTGTTGTAGTTGATCCGTGCATGCTATGCCATTGTTCTTGCCATTACTAGCTTGTATTTTGTGCCTTCTTAATGTATGTATGCTTGCCTTGCCGTGAATTGCACCATGGTGAGTGCATCGAGCTCGTTTACATGCCTTCGTGAGTTACATTTCAGCATGTCTCAGTTTTCACTGTCTGAAAAAATGATTGTGTTTTAGCTATGTTCGTGTGCCCGTTAATATATTTTGTGAACCCTTTTGGCCCCAGGTCACTTTGGGTCTTTTGTTAATATTGTTGAGTAGCTCCATGCCATGTTCTTACTTGTCATGTTCAGGTCATGTATCATGTTGTTTTGCTGCTCCGAAGAGGGCTTCGTGATCTGAAATTTCAGACTAGTGTTAATTTCACTAAGTCTGTAATCTGCTTTGCATTTGCGTTTTTGCCATGCTTGTTTGAACCTTATAATGGATGAATTGGCCGTGGCTCAGTGCTAGTCTTTTGTTAAGCATCTTGTGAGCATCCCTGCCATGTATTTTGTTGTCATGTTTGGTGGCTGTAGCATGTTCATTTCGTTGCATTTAGATGCCTACTTGCTGTAAATCGCAGACCGGTGTCATATCTTAAAACGCTTGCCATTTCCAAACCGTAACTCCGATTCCAATGATCTTTATATAGTTTTCAAGCGATTTCATCCCCTCTATCCAGTGGCACCCTTGGAATTCCAAGTTGAGGCCAGGTTCATGCATTTTCTGTCATATCTTGCATTTTGCATCCCGCATCGCATATCATCATTTCATCATATTGCTTGTTCTTGCACGTGGTTGATTGTATCCTTGTTGCTTGTTTGTCTTGTTGGGTAGAGCCGGGAGACAAGTTCGCTACCGAGGAGCCCGTTGAGTTTGCTTGTGAGGATCCAGTCAACTCTGACAACTGTGCAGGCAAGATGATGATACCCTCGAAATCACTACTATCTTTGCTATGCTAGTTTGCTCGCTCTTGCTATGACAATGCTACGATGCCTACCTTTTGCTTGTCAGCCTCCCAATTGCCATGTCAAACCTCTAACCCACCTTTTCCTAGCAAACCGTTGATTGGCTATGTTACCGCTTTGCTCAGCCCCTCTTATAGCGTTGCTAGTTGCAGGTGAAGTTTGGAGGCCGTTCCTTGTTGGAACATCTTTTATTTACTTGTTGGGATATCATTATATTGCTATGTTATCTTAATGCATCTATATACTTGGTAAAGGGTGGAAGGCTCGGCCTCTCGCCTAGTGTTTTGTTCCACTCTTGCCGCCCTAGTTTCCGTCATATCGGTGTTATGTTCCCGGATTTTGCGTTCCTTACGCGGTTGGGTTATAATGGGAACCCCTTGATATTTCGCCTTGATTAAAGCTTGTCCAGCAATGCCCAACCTTGGTCTTACCATTTGCCACATAGCCTTTTTCTTTCCCTTGGGTTCTGCAGACTCAAGGGTCATCTTATTTTAGCCCCCCCGGGCCAGTGCTCCTCTGAGTGTTGGTCCCACTGAGCGATGTCCGAGGCTACCAGGGGCAACTCTGGGCTGGCTTACCCGACATCTGGCTCATCTGAGTGTGCCCTGAGAAAGAGATATGTGCAGCTCCTATCGGGATTTGTCGGCACATTCGGGCGGTGTTGCTGGTCTTGTTTTAACCTGTCGAATTGTCTTGTTGTACCGGGTTACCGAGTCTGATCGGTGTGTCTCGGGTGAAGGTCTATTCCTTCATTGACCGTGAGAGCTTGTCATGGGCTAAGTCGGGACCCCCCCTGCAGGGATTGAACTTTCGAAAGCCGTGCCCGCAGTTATGGACAGATGGGAATTTGTTAATGTCCGGTTGTAGATAACTTAAACCTTAATTAATTAAAATGAATCAACTGAGTGTGTTACCGTGATGGCCTCTTCTCGGCGGAGTCCGGGAAGTGGACACGGTGTTGGAGTTATGCTTGCGCAGGTTGTTCCTTTAGATTCCCGCTCGTGCTTTGCCTCCTCTTCTCGCTCTCTTTTGCGTATAAGATAGCCACCATATATGCTAGTCGCTTGCTGCAGCTCCACATATATTTGCCTCATCCATTCCTATAAGCTTAAATAGTTTTGATCGCGAGGGTGCGAGATTGCTGAGTCCCTGTGGCTCACAGATACTATAATTCCAGATGCAGGACCAGGTGATTTCGCACCAGGTGACGAGTACGAGCTCAAGTGGGAGTTCGACGAGGACTCTCAGCATTATTATGTTTCCTTTCCCGATGATCAGTAGTGGTGCCTAGTTGGGGTTCGATTCAGGGCCTTGTCGCATGTTGGGTTCTTTTCCATTTTGGCGCCGTAGTCGGGCCATGAGTGTTTGTATGATGGATGTTATTTATGTACTTTGATGTGACGTGGCGAGTGTAAGCCAACTATGTATCTCCCCCTTTAATTATATTATACATGGGATGTTGTAATGATTGCCTGACTTGCGACATTGCTTTCAATGCGGTTATGCCTCTAAGTCGTGCCTCGACACGTGGGAGCTATAGCCGCATCGAGGGCGTTACATTTTCCTTACCCACTTTGTCCGCGGACCGGGATTTCCCCTTCACCCGTTTGTCCGCGGGCTCATGTTCTACTACGGGCTGGATTTTCATGATCTGGCCCCCAATTTCATCCTCAACATCTCGGTGTTTATCGTCATGTGCGAGGCCTTCCTCCGCATCAGGCCCCACTTCGGCCTGTGGCTGAAGACCTTCAATGTTAAACTGAAGGTGGTGGTCGGCCAGCAAGCAGAGTGCGGAGGCGCCATGGTGGGCAAAATGCCTAACGTCACCTGGCTCGATGGCTCCTATGTGGATACCATAAAGGGGTGGCAATCGGTGTGGTTCTACATCACCGAGCTGCGCGACACCAACTGGGTGGCGGCCCCCGAATTTCGATCCGGAATCCCCACGCGGCTCACTTCCTGGAAAGAGAAGGGCTTGTCCTGGGGTTCCCCGGTAGAGCTGACCGGACTCCAGACCTGCATCAAGAACATGATGAGCAAGAAAATCAAGCTCGTCAACGTGGTCCAGGTCATGCTCTTCCGCCGGATCCTCCCGTGCCAACAACGGGTATTCGATTTGTGGGAGTTCAACCCGGCCAAGCACTGGACGCTGCGAGAGCTCTTCGACACGACGCACAAGGACATCTGGAAGGTGATGTTCGAGGGCGCTGAGGTACCTCCTCCCCTTAACGAGGACCGCGGACTCAGCGCAAAGCGCCATGCCAATCCGATAAGTTTTTATATCTCACATGATATTTATTTGCCCCAGTTTAATCATGTGCGGGATCTAAGCTTCCATGCCATTAACAGGACTGGGTAGAGACAGCGGAGCAGATCGATTGCCCAGCCCCCCTGCCTGAAGATCCTGCAGATGCTCTCCTAATGGAGATGCTGGTTCCGGTGCCTTACGAGGTGCCGGTGAAGAAGGCCAAGAAGAAGACCACGGGGACCCAAAAGGGTCTCCGGCGCAAGGTTATATCGGACTCGTCGTTCGATAACTCTGAAGCGCACTCCTCCCATGAAAACGAGGAGGAGGAAGAGAAAAGTTCTCCCCCCCCCCAGCTGGGGGAGACAAGAAAAGGAAGGCCGCCCCAACCGGGGAGGCCGAAGGGTCCAAGAAGGGAAGGACCCTCCTTCCGGACTGCTCCACGACGACCGCCTACAGCGACGATGAGTGGTTACCCAGGGACAAGCCCCTAGCGAAGTCATAAGTATCCGGATACCATAGTAATTCATGGTATGTTTTACTGCACTACTTCTCCTTACGCTGAATATGATTACACAGTCCATCCCGGGCACGTCTCGACGTATCTTCGTCGGACGGTTCTTTGGACTCGTCGGATATGAATAGCGATTCACTTCCGACCGCCTCCACCCCTTGCCCTACGGACAACGTCGAGGTGTTGTCTCAAAAGGCACCGAGCCGAGGGGAGGTAGTCCTGGGGGCGCCTCGAGGCGACCTTCCAGACCCTGGGCGCAAAGAGAGCAAGACTCCCACGGGCTCCAAGTTCGGCCCCCAGCCGAACACTGCGCCGGAACCTTCGGTGGTTCCGGACTCCGGCAGGCGACCCCTCGTTAAGAGGGGCAAGCCGCCCATGCCGGTGGCCTCTGTCCATCCAGAGGCACCGGAAAACTTGCTGGAAGCCCTTCACGGCGCTTCCATCGACGAGGAGCACCGCACTATCATGAGTGCGGTGATCGAGAAAGTTCAGTCCGCCAAAAATGGACTAACCGAAGCTTGTGCCATCCTCCTAACAGGCTTTCAAGTAAGCAATCAAAATATAGGAAAATATTACCGCATATACAGTAGCCCCTGATGCTCTGTTTGGCGTTCGCGAAGAAAGGCCGAATAGAGGATCAAATAATGACTCATGAGTCTAATCAGAATATGTCTATGTGCATATGCAGGCTTCACTGCTGGCCACTGCCGCACGTACTGCGGAGGTCGCTGCACTGAAGCAGGACCTTGAGCGGTCCGAGGAAGAGCTCGGCCTTACCAAGAGGCATCTCGAGGAGAGAAAAGGTAAGCAATACCTTGTCTATATATTAAAAAGAAATTCTGTTGTAAAGTAATAGGATCATCATGAATTTGCCAGGGGCCACGACCGAGGTGGCGACCCTGAAGAAGGCGTTGTCCAAGGCCGAAGACAAAGCGGCCAAGGAGCGCATTGAGCGGGAAAAGCAAGAAGCCCGGGTAGGCGAGCTGCAGCAAGAGCTCGAGGCTCTCGCCAAAAAACACGAGTCCATGGAGCTTGACTCTAAGACGCGAGAGTCCGAGCTTGCGAAGGCGCTCGAAAGTGCTCGGAGCCCCAAGGCTGAAGCCCACAAGGCCCTCCAGGAGATTGATGCGGTGAAGAAGATAGCAGCGGGTAAGGCATTCATTATGCAAAGCAAGCATGTGAAGGGAACTTTCCTTTTACTTACCCGAGTTCGGAGCTCTCCAGGAGCGTTCGCAGATCTTCCCCGCAGTGTACTGGATGCCGCGGAGTTTTACCGAGCTGAGGAGGGGAGCTCGACGGAAAAGTTGTTCGGTCTCAGTATACTGGGACCGAACACCCGATGCCCTTGAGCGACCAGCTGAAGCAACTGGTCGAGCTTCACAAGGCGGCCGAACAGGCCATGAAGGGTCTTATAGTTCGGATGTGGCCTGGCGATCCCCTGCCTAGCAGCTACTTTGGTCTAGTGAGGCGGCTTGTGGATGCCTGCCCATGGCTTGAAGTCATAAAGCGGTCTGTCTGCATCGAGGGTGCGCGCAGGGCTTTTGCCCGGGCGAAGGTGCACTGGGCGAAGCTGGATGCCGTAAAGCTGGTGAAGGAGGGGCCGCCGGAGGGCAAGGAGCATCGCTGCCCCAAAATGTATTATGACAGTGTCCTGAAGGGTTCCCGCCTTGTGGCGGAGGAATGTGCTAGAGATGTAATTTTTGAATGAACATGCTCATGTGATCCTGTAATGTGAAACGAGTTCATTTGCGCTATGCAATGCTTTTTGAATTTAAAATATTACCTTCTGTGCGGCCGTTTATAAAATCTGAGAGTTGGCCAGTCGTCGGCTTCTGCCCCCATGTAACTAGTACTGGGGTGTTCGAGATAAACCTGAGCACTCTTTATCCCAATTTTGGGTCCTTCGAGGGAGTTGTTCAGCACAACGAACCAGGCAATCGGACTATAAGGCTTTATCACTCTCACTTAGCCATAGAAGTCTACAATTTTAAATTTTGGTGAAGCCCCTAGTATTCGGAAGGCCGAATTTGGGGCGCTATATACGCCTAAGTCGGGCAAGGCCGACTCCTCGCCTGAAGCAGAAAAAGTCTTTAAGGACTTGAGACCTCTCGAACAGCGACCAACTCTCACCTTATCATCACAGTCAGTTTTCGGCTTTCTCTACTGAGGTGCTCGTCCGGAAGAACCGGGACACAATCGCGGTAGTTCTCCCAGCGCTACCTTAGCTGATATAGCGGAACGTAAGGTACCAAAACATGGGAGCCGGACAAACCCAACTATTGACCCAAGACATGATTCGGAGCTGATGCATATAATGCTATAAGTTCGGGGTGCCGCACTGTCGAAAGTGTTCGGACTTCTCACACCGTATTATGGGGTAAAACGAAAGCCCCTGGCGTACTGATCGTACCAGAATGTACGGGTGCAAGTTTTTGTAAACGAACATATAAGAAAAAAGGGATGGATAATGCAATAATAGACTAATGCTATGCATTGTTATTTAAATAATACGTCGAAGCGTACTGATACAAGTAGTGCAATAAGCAAAAAATAGGACTATTTGACATGTCCTATCCAAGGGCAAGCTGCGTATGGGTAGTAAAAAGCGGGTATATCGATTGTTATTAGAGACCACCTGGGGGTTCCGATGTACGTCTTAGCTTCTTGCCTCCTTGGTTGTTCCTTCCCATAATGTGTCCGGCAATCATACTGACGGAAAGGGCTTCTAGAGAGCAAGGTCCTGAAAGAGAAAAAATGATAAAGGTATGCAGCCCCTAGGGCGGTTAAGCTGCATTGCGGGACGTGCCCTGATCGTGCCCCCGCCTATGCCCATGGTATTTTCAGTGCGTAATTATGTACGCATGGCATGGATTTCGTCACTTGACTAGGACTGGGATAGGGGCCGAATTGCTAGGCGAGCTCTGAATGTGCCAGGCGATCCTGTTGCAGGTTACTCCAGACTCGCTTGACGGTGTCCGGGGGCTGTATCGCCGAATTGGCAGTTTGCCTTAAAAGGCTGCTTTGTGCTTCTGCTGCGAGGGCCGCAGTGTGCTCTTCTGTGCGAAGCGAGCGTTTTGTGTTTCCATTGACTGTTATGACCCCCCCCCTAGGTCCTGGCATCTTGGGCTTGAGGTATGCATAATGCGGTACCGCATTGAATTTTGCAAATGTGGTTTGCCCGAGCAGTGCGTGATAGCCACTGCGGAACGGGACGATGTCGAAGATAAGCTCCTCGCTTCAGAAGTTGTCCGGGGATCCGAAGACCACTTCGAGTGTGATTGATCCCGTGCAATGGGCCTCTACACCTGGGATGAAGCCTTTAAAGGTCGTTTTGGTGGGTTTGATCCTCGAGGGATATATACCCATTTTGCGCACTATATCCTGGTAGAGCAGGTTCAGGCTGCTGCCGCCGTCCATAAGGACTTGAGTGAGGTGAAATCCGTCGATGATGGAGTCTAGGACCAATGCGGCGGATCCGCCATGACGGATACTAGTGGGGTGGTCCCTACGATCGGAGGTGATCGAACAAGAGGACCATGGGTTGAACTTTGGGGCGACGGGCTCCATCGCATAAACGTCCCTTAGTGCATGCTTCCGTTCCCTCTTGGGAATGTGGGTTGCGTATATCATGTTCACCGTCTTCACTTGTGGGGGGACCTCTTCTGTCCTCCCATGTTCGGCGGCCGGGGCTCCTCCTCGTCATCACTATGCAGCACCTTGTCCTTGTTTTCGGCATTCAACTTGTCGGCCTGCTTGAACACCCAGCATTCTCTGTTGGTGTGATTGGCTGGCTTATCGGGGGTGCCATGGATTTGACACGAGCGATCAAGTATGCGATCCAAACTGGACGGACCTGGAGTACTTCTTTGGAATGGCTTTTTTCGCTGACCGGATCTAGAGCCTCTGACTCCGGCATTGACTGCCGTATCATCGGCATTATCGCTATTGTTGTGGCGCTTGTGTCTGTTACGACGTGGTCTGCCGTTGGCATCTTTGGTATCCGAAGTGCCCGGATTCCTTGATGTGTTGTTGTTTCGAGCCAGCCAGCTATCCTCGCCTGCGCAAAAGCGGGTCATGAGTGTCGTGAGGGCTGCCATAGACTTCGGCTTATCCTGGCCGAGGTGTCGGGCGAGCCACTCGTCACGGATGTTATGCTTGAATGCCGCTAAGGCCTCTGCATCCGGACAGTCCACAATTTGGTTTTTCTTAGTTAGGAACCGTGTCCAGAATTGCCTGGCCGATTCCCCTGGCTGCTGAGTTATATGGCTCAAGTCATCAGCGTCCGGTGGTCGCACATAAGTGCCCTGGAAGTTGTCAAGGAATGTGTCTTCCAAATCCTCCCAACTGCCGACGGAGTCTGCTGGCAAGCTATTCAACCAATGTCGAGCTGGTCCTTTGAGCTTTAGTGGGAGGTACTTGATGGCATGCAGATCATCACCCGAGCCATGTGGATGTGGAGGAGGAAATCCTTAATCCATACAGCGGGATCTGTTGTACCATCATACGATTCGATATTTACGGGTTTAAAACCCTCCGGGAATTCGTGATCCATAACTTCATCAGTGAAGCATAGGGGGTGTGCGGCGCCTCTATGCCGGGCTATATCACAACGCAGTTCATATGAGTCTTGTCTGCTATATTCGGCCCAGCCAGATTTACTTTTAGTGTATCCGGCGTGATGGTCATCGTCCCGCGTTGGCACGTGCCCCCGTGACCCGTATATCGACCTTGCATGTTTTGCCCTGCTTTCCAATACGTCTCGCAGGTCCAGTGTGTTGCCCTGGGCCTTGGTATTTTTGTTTGAGTGGTGGTGGGGTGCAGGCTGAACTTCAGACTGAAACGCCTCTCTGGCTCGGCCACGAGGTGGCCGGTCAGCCGCATCGTACACTGGTGATGTAGGTTTCAATGCTTCCTCCTCGAGTCGGGGTAGCGACCTGCACTTTGAGTAACTCTTGGAGGGGCGCTCAAGTTCGTATTCCTCGGCCTCAAGGACTTCGGTCCATCTGTCTGCTAGCAAATCTTGATCAGCCCGAAGTTGTTGTTGCTTTTTCTTCAAGCTATTTGCTGTGGCTATAAGCCGGCGCTTGAAGCGCTCCTGCTCGACGGGATCCTCAAGCACTATAAATTCTTCGTCGCCGAGGCTCACCTCGTCTTCGGAGAGAGGCATGTAATTGTCCTTCTCCGATTCTCTATCTGCTGCCCGCTCTGGAGGGCTAGCTTGTTCACCCTCCCGCTCTAAATCGTGCTGGAGGGGTTTGTTGTCGTCTTCGGCACTATCTGGAGTGTTATTGTCTCTTGTTCCGGTATCACTACTTTTTCTATGGAGGGACTTAGAGCAGCGCCGCTGACATCGGCGCTTGGGTTGCTTCTTGGAGGGGTCATCCCCCGCTGTCTCATTGCCATTGCCTTCTTTGGGGGTGTCCACCATGTATATATCATATGATGAGGTGGCGGTCCAGCGCCCTGTGGGCACTGGATCCTGTTCCTCTCCTGCATCATCGTCCATGCCGTCGATGTCTTCGGAGTCGAAATCGAGCATGCCGGTTAAATCATCGACAGAGGCTACTAAGTGGGTGGTGGGTGGGCAGCGAATTTCTTTGTCGTCCGCATCCCATTCTAGCCGGACATAGTTCGTCCAAGGATCTCCTGATAAGGAGAGAGACCTTAATAAATTTAGCACGTCGCCGAAAGGTGAGTGCTGAAAGATATCCGCGGAGGTGAACTCCATGATCGACGCCCAATCGGATTCGATAGGCACGAACGCAGGTGGCTCGGAGTCCGTGGCTGGAGACGAATCCAGTGGTTCGGCAACATGGCTCTCGTAAGGGCTGAAGTCAGTATCTGGATCCATCGCCACTGAGAGTGCGGCCTCCATGGCGGGGTCTATCCTCCCGTCCTCGGATGGCGCAATTTTCTCCGGATTGAAGGCCGGAGTAGTTGCAGGTGTGATCTCCCGAACACTGTCCGACGGCAGAGCTAAATCGTGCTCGTCGTGATCGTGCGGCGCACCTGACATGGGCTCGAATCCGTCGAAGATCAAGTCTCCGCGGATGTCGGCAGTGTAGTTTAAGTTTCCGAACCTGACCTGATGGCCAGGGGCGTAGCTCTCGATCTGCTCCAGATGGCCAAGCGAGTTGGCCGGCAGTGCGAAGCCGCCGAATACGAAGATCTATCCGGGGAGGAAAACCTCACCCTGGACCGCATCGTTACTGATGATCGAAGGAGCCATCAAGCCTTATGGTGACGGCACAGTGGAACTATCAATGAAAGCACCAATGTCGGTGTCAAAACCGGCGGATCTCGGGTAGGGGGTCCCGAACTGTGCGTCTAAGGCGGATGGTAACAGGAGGTGGGGGACACGATCTTTACCGAGGTTCGGGCCCTCTCGATGGAGGCAATACCCTACTTCCTGCTTGATTGATCTTGATGATATGAGTATTACAAGAGTTGATCTACCACGAGATCGTAGAGGCTAAACCCTAGAAGCTAGCCTATGGTATGATTGTTCTTGTCCTACGGACTAAACCCTCTGGTTTATATAGACACCGGAGGGGGCTAGGGTTACACAGAGTCGGTTACAAGGAAGGAGATCTACATATCCGTATTGCCAAGCTTGCCTTCCACGCCAAGGAGAGTCCCATCCGGACAAGGGACGAAGTCTTCAATCTTGTATCTTCATAGTCCAACAGTCCGGCCAAAGGATATAGTCCGGCTGTTCGGAGACCCCCTAATCCAGGACTCCCTCAGTCGGTATTTGTGAGGATGTGCTTGTTGTAGTTGCAAACGTTACTATTTTAACGGACTTTGTTATTCTTGATATTCCCGAGGATGATAGTATGTCTATTATTCTTGGAAGACCCTTTTTGAATACAGCAAGGGCTGTTATTGATTGCACTAAAGGCAATGTCACTTTTCCTGTTAATGGTAATGAGCATACGATACACTTTCCGAGGAAACAACCTCAAGTTCATAGTATCAACTCTATTGGAAAAATTCCATCGATTATTATTGGGCGTTTTGAATTTCCTCTACCTACTATCAAAAAGAAATATGATATTCTTATTATTGGGGATGTGCATATCCCCGTTGAGGTAACATAGTGTTATTCGAAATTTCTCCGGTTCCATGTTATTCGGAATGAGTTTGTTAACAAGACTTGATCAACCTTGTTAGTGGATTCCTTTTGATGAGCATGAGATGGATGAAACTAGAAGGCACAACCTTCTGCACCCCCTTTTACTTTATGTTATTTATATTAAATAAAATAAAAATAGTATTTTTTTTGTCTGTTATCTGAATTGTCCGTGCAATATAAAAATACCCCAAAAATAAAAGTTCTCCAAATGCCCTGAAATTTAAATATGATTTTTTCTGGAATATTTGAGAATATTTGGCACTAAGAACACAGCGGGGGGGGGCATCCACCTGGCCACAAGGGTGGAGGGCGCGCCCTACCCCCCTAGGCACGCCCCCTGCCTCGTGGGCCCACAGTGGCCCTCCTCCACTTATTCTTGCACCCACACACTTCTTATTCCTCCCACAAACACTAATATCCCACTCAAGCACGAGTTCTAGCTCATTTTGCTGCCATTTTCGATCTCCTTGCTCAAAGCACCTCTCACAAAATGGCTTGGGGAGATTGTTCCTTGGTATGTGACTCCTCCATTGGTCCAATTAGTTTTTGTTCTAGTGCTTTATTCATTGCAAATTTGTGCTGCCTAGGTGACCATGTTCTTGAGCTTGCATGTCAAATTTATATGGTTCCAAGTAGTTTTGATGCATGATATAGGCTCTAGGCACTTGTAGGAGTAGTTGCTATCAATTTTGTTGAGTTTGGTTTACTTTTATTTGAAGTTACTAAAAATTTCAGAAATTTTTCAGAGGAAGAAATATGTTTAGGAAAATGTACCAAGGTGGCTCTTCAAGGAAACAAGAGCCCAGGCTTGCAATGCGTGATGCTGATGATGAGCCACCAAGGGACGCTCTAGTGCGGCCCTGTGAATGGCCTTTAGAGGACTTCATGGATCGAGCGGGGATTAAGGAAGAATTTAACGAATATTTGCGTTACGCTGATCTTGTGAGCTTCGAGGAAGAAAAATGTCGTTAGTACCACTATCTCACTAGTTCCTTTGTGAGGAGGTTTGAATTTTCATCTTCACGTAATTCTCAAACTGTCCTGTTTGATCTTTATGAAAATTCTTATACTATGGACTTAGAGGATTTTACCACTGCTTGCAAACTTCCACAATGGGGTAGTGTCAGGGAACCTCGCAAATCTGAATTTAGAGATTTTCTTGCTAGTATAACTGTGGGGGAATCTAGAGATATAACACAAGCTACCATAGGGAGCATTCATTTTCCTGCTATACATTATTTTGCTCTCTTCATAGGTAGGTGTATAAATGGTAAAGATGAAGCATGTCATATGTGTGTCCCTGACCTCAGTATTCTTAGGAGTGTTGTGTTAGGAGACAAATCTTATAATTTGGGAGCCATTGGTGCACGTAGGTTGCATCTTAATAGATTTAATGGAGATTTCTTTGGTGGAATTTATGCAACCCGCTTAGCTTAATTTCTTGGTGTAACCATACGTAATGATGATATTGAATTGCCTCCTGCTTACCTAGACTTTAATGCTATGGTTCACCACCAGTTTGTTGAGAGGACTGAATCACCTCTCCAGTATCGCTTAATCTTTGATAGACGTCATGATGTCCGTATTACTCTCCCTGCTCCTGCCTTCTTTGATTATCAGGCAAAAGGAAGATATGTTATTACCAGAGAGGAGGCAGATAAGTACGAGAGGAGTGCGGAGGCCACTCGTCGCCACGCTGCAGCTCAGGAGGCGATAGCCACTGCATCTTAGTATGACCCCAACTATTACTATGGATATCCGCCAGGCCAACCGTGGCCATAGACCAACTTAGTCCAAAAGCCTAAGCTTGGGGGAGTACGTATTTCTCACCGGCATTACATTCATGTTCACACACTCATTGCTAGATGTCGGTGCTCATACTTTTTCATTGTAATATCCATGCTAGTCTATTTTCCCTTTTTATGCTTTCTTCTTGTGCGTTTAATAAACCTTAAGAAAAACCAAAAAAATTGGTTGTAGATTTTAGTTAGTTTACTTTCCATGCTTGTAGTAGTAATTAAAAAGAAAACCCAAAAATATTTCTTGTTCTTCTTTTGCTTGTTGTGAGCTTTCCCGTGTAAATAGTTTTATTTGTTTTCTTTTCTTTGGGGGTCGATAGGAGAAGACCATAATTAAATTGTTGAAGTGGCTCTTATATGCATTATTGTTGATCTGACAAAAGAGCCCATATTGCCTTGTCTTCTCCTGCTTATAGAATGCTTGCAGATTCCGGCTTAGTCCAATGCACGTGCACTATTATTATCCACGTTGTTCGGTCGTGCAAGTGAAAGGCAATTATGACAATATATGATGGACTGACTGAGATGAGAAAAGCTGGTATGAACTTGACCTCTCTTGTTTTTGTAAATATGATTAGTTCATCGTTCCTGATTCAGCCTATTATGAATAAACATGTTTGCAATGACAACTAGAAATCATAGTTTCTTGTGCCATGCTTGATTAGCTAGGAGCTTATAATGCTTTACCTTGCGTGCCAACATGCTATTAAAATGGTTGTGATGTGGTATGATAGGGTGGTATCCTCCTCTGAATGATTTAAGTGACTTGACTTGGCACATGTTCACGCATGTAGTTGTAACAAAATCAACATAGCCTTCACGATATTTATGTTCATGGTGGATTATATCCTACTCATGCTTGCATTCGGTGTTGATTAATTTTAATGCATGTTCATGACTGTTGTCGCTCTCTAGCTGGTTGCTTCCCAGTCTTTTGCTAGCCTTCACCTGTACTAAGCGGGAATACTGCTTATGCATCCAACTCCATAAACCCCAAAGTTGTTCCATATGAGTCCACCATACCTACCTATATACGGTATCTACCTGCCATTCCAAGTAAATTTGTATGTGCCAAACTCTAAACCTTCAAATAAATATCTTGTTTTGTATGCTCGAATAGCTCATCTATCAACTAGGGTTGTCCGTATCTTCCATGTTAGGCGGGTTATTCTCAAGAGGAGTGGACTCCGCTCCTCACTCACGAGAAAGTGGCCGGTCACCGGATGCCCAGTCCCATGCTTTATGCAAATCAAATCAAAATAATTGCAAACAAAACTCCCCCTGGGACTCTGGTTAGTTGGAGGCACTCATTGTTTCGAGCAAGCCATGGATTGATGCTTGTTGGTGGAGGGGGAGTATAAACTTTACCATTCTGTTTGGGAACCGCCTATAATGTGTGTAGCATGGAAGATATCGCCATCTCTTGGTTGTTATGTTGACAATGAAAGTATACCGCTCAAAATATTATTCACCTCTATTTCAAAACCGACCTCTGGCACCTCTACAAATCCCTGCTTCCCTCTGCGAAGGGCCTATCTGTTTAATTTTATGTTGAGTCATCATCCTCTTATTAAAAAGCACCAGTTGGAGAGCACCGCTGTCATTTACATTCAGTACTGTTAGTTTACATTGAGTATGACTTGACTGGATCTCTTTTACCATGAATTACAATGTCTAGTCAATCCTTGATCTTTAAAGGTGCTCTGCATTTATGTTTTGCGGTCTTAGAAAGGGCTAGCGAGATACCATCTTGCCATATCATATTATGATTGTTTTGAGAAAGTGTTGTCATCCGAGATTTATTATTATTGCTCGCTGGTTGATTATGCCATTGATATGATTAAAAATGACACCTAAGCATTATTGTGAATATGGTTAGTTTATAATCTTTGCTGAAAACTTGAATGTTGGCTTTACATATTTACAACAACAAGAGCAAACAGAGTTTGTAAAAGTTTTTGTTTACCACTTTCACTTTGTCAACTGAATTGATTGAGGACAAGCAAAGGTTTAAGCTTGGGGGAGTTGATACGTCTCCGTCGTATCTACTTTTCCAAACACTTTTGCCCTTGTTTTGGACTCTAACTTGCATGATTTGAATGGAACTAACCCGAACTGACGCTGTTTTCAGCAGAATTGCCATGGTGTTATTTATGTGCAGAAACAAAAGTTCTCGGAATGACCTGAAACTTCACGGAACATCTTTTCGGAAATAATAAAAAATCCTTGCAAAAGATGAAGACCGGGGGGCCACACCCTAGCCACGAGGGTGGGGGCGCGCCTGTCCCCCTAGGGCGCGCCCCCCTACCTCGTGGGCCCCCTGGAGCTCCTCCGACCTCGACTCCAACTCTATATATTTGCTTTCGGGGAGAAAAAAATAAGGGAGAAGGATTCATCACGTTTTACGATACGGAGCCGCCGCCAAGCCCTAAAACCTCTCGGGAGGGCTGATCTGGAGTCCGTTCAGGGCTCCGGAGAGGGGAATCCGTCGCCATCGTCATCATCAACCATCCTCCATCACCAATTTCATGATGCTCATCATCGTGCGTGAGTAATTCCATCGTAGACTTGCTGGACGGTGATGGGTTGGATGAGATTTATCATGTAATCGAGTTAGTTTTGTTAGGGTTTGATCCTTAGTATCCACTATGTTCTGAGATTGATGTTGCTATGACTTTGCTATGCTTAATGCTTGTCACTAGGGCCCGAGTGCCATGATTTCAGATCTGAACCTATTATGTTTTCATCAATATATGAGAGTTCTTGATCCTATCTTGCAAGTCTATAGTCACCTATTATGTGTTATGATCCGTTAACCCCGAAGTGACAATAATCGGGATACTTACTGGTGATGACCGTAGTTTGAGGAGTTCATGTATTCACTATGTGTTAATGCTTTGGTCCGGTACTCTATTAAAAGGAGGCCTTAATATCCCTTAGTTTCTGCTAGGACCCCGCTGCCACGGGAGGGTAGGACAAAAGATGCCATGCAAGTTCTTTTCCATAAGCACGTATGACTATATTCGGAATACATGCCTACATTGCATTGATGAATTGGGGCTAGTTCTGTGTCACCCTAGGTTATGATTGTTACATGATGAACCGCATCCGGCATAATTCTCTATCACCGATCCATTGCCTACGAGCTTTCCATATATTGTTCCTCGCTTATTTACTTTTCCGTTGCTATTGCTATCATCACTATAAAATACCAAAAACATTACTTTTGCTATCATTACCTTTTGCTACCGTTACCACTACTATTACTTTGCTACTAAATACTTTGCTGCAGATATTAAGTTTCCAGGTGTGGTTGAATTGACAACTCAGCTGCTAATACTTGAGAATATTCTTTGGCTCCCCTTGTGTCGAATCAATAAATTTGGGTTGAATAATCTACCCTTGAAAACTGTTGCGATCCCCTACACTTGTGGGTTATCAATCTTCATTATTAGAGCATTGTCCCATGTGAGGAAAGGGTGATGGAGACTATGCTTCCCCCACAAATCAGGATGAGACTCCGGACGAAAAAAAAGAGGCCCAAAAATGAGAGATGGCCCAAACAAAAAAATAAAAAGAAAAGAAAAAATGAGAGAAAAGAGAGAAGGGGCAGTGTTACTATCCTTTTTCCACACTTGTGCTTCAAAGTAGCACCATGATCTTCATGATAGAGAGTCTCCTATGTTATCACTTTCATATAATGGGAGTTTTTCATTATAGAACTTGGCTTGTATATTCCAATGATGGCTTCCTCAAATTGCAATAGGTCTTCGTGAGCAAGCGAGTTGGATGCACACCCACTTAGTTTCTTTTTGAGCTTTCATAACTTATAGCTCTAGTGCATCTATTGCATGGCAATCCCTACTCACTCACATTGATATTTATTGATGGGCATCTCCATAGCCCGTTGATACGCCTAGCTGATATGTGAGGCTATCTCCTTCTTTTTTGTCTTCTCCACAACCACCTTCCATTCCACCTATAGTGCTATGTCCATGGCTCATGCTCATGTATTGCGTGAAAGTTGAAAAAGTTTGAGAACATCAAAAGTATGGAACGATTGCTTGGCTTGTCATTGGGGTTGTGCATGATTTGAATATTTTGTGTAATGAAGATGGAGCGTAGCCAGACTATATGATTTTTTAGGGATAAGCTTTCTTTGGCCATGTTATTTTGAGAAGACATAATTGGCTTGTTAGTATGCTTGAAGTATTATTGTTTTTATGTCAATATAAACCTTTTGTTTTGAATCATACGGATCTGAACATTCATGCCACAATAAAGAAGTATTACATGGATAAATATGTTAGGTAGCATTCCACATCAAAAATTCTGATTTTATCATTTACCTACTCAAGGACGAGCAGGAATTAAGCTTGGATTCTCAAAAAAAGGAATTAAGCTTGGGGATGCTTGATACGTCTCCAACGTATCTATAATTTTTCATTGTTCGATGCTATTATATTATATGTTTTGGATGTTTTATATGCATTTAGATGCTATTTTAAATTATTTTTGGGACTAACCTATTAACCTAGAGCCCAGTGCCAGTTCCTATTTTTTCCTTGTTTTTGAGTTTCGCAAAAAAGGAATACCAAACGGAGTCCAAACGGAATAAAACCTTCGCGATGATTTTGCTTGGACTAGAAGACAACCAGGAGACTTGGAGATGAAGTAGGAGGAGCCACAAGGTGGCCACAAGGATAGAGGGCGCGCCCCCACCCTTGTGGGCCCCTCGTGCACCTCCTGACCTAATTCTTTCGTCTATATATACCCATGTATCCCCAAACTAGCAAGAGCATCCACGAAAACACTTTTCCACCGCCGCAACCTTCTGTACCCGTGAGATCCCATCTAGGGGCCTTTTCCGGTGTCCTGCCGGAGGGGGATTCGATCACGGAGGGCTTCTACATCAACTCTATTGCCCTTCCGATGAAGCGTGAGTAGTTTATTTTAGACCTGCGGGTCCATAGCTAGTAGCTAGATGGCTTCTTTTCTCTCTTTGATTCTCAATACCATGTTCTCCTTGATGCTCTTAGAGATCTATTCGATGTAATATTCTTTTGTGGTGTGTTTGCCGAGATCTGATGAATTGTGGATTTATGATCAACTTATCTATGAATATTATTTGAATCTCTTATGAATTCTTTTATGCATGATTTGATATCTTTGTAATTCTCTTCGAACTATCGGTTTGGTTTGGCCAACTAGATTGGTTTTTCTTGCAATGGGAGAAGTTCTTAGCTTTGGGTTCAATCTTGCGATGTCCTTTTCCAGTGACAGTAGGGGCAGCAAGGCACGTATTGTATTGTTGCCATCCAGGATAAAAAGATGGGTTTTTCATCATATTGCTTGAGTTAATTCCTCTACATCATGTCATCTTACTTAATGCATTACTCCGTTCGTTATGAACTTAATATTCTAGATGCATGCTGGATAGCGGGCGATGTGTGGAGTAATAGTAGTAGATGCAGAATCATTTCGGTCAACTTGACACGGACGTGATGCCTATATTCATGATCATTGCCTTAGATATCGTCATAACTTTGCGCTTTTCTATCAATCGCTCGGCAGTAATTTGTTCACCCACCGTATTATTTGCTATCATGAGAGAAGCCTGTAGTGAAACTTATGACCCCCGCGTCTATTTTCCATCATACAAGTTCTATTTTCCATAATATTAGTTTTCGATTTAGTATCTTGCAATCTTTTACTTTCCAATCCATAAACCAAAAATACCAAAAATATTTACTTTACCGTTTAGCTATCTCTATCAGATCTCACTTTTGCAAGTAACCGTGAAAGGATTGACAACCCCTTTTATCGCGTTGGGTGCAAGTTGTTTGTTTGTTTGTGCAGGTATTCGATGACTTGTGTGTTGTCTCCTATTTGATTGATACCTTGGTTCTCAAACTGAGGGAAATACTTATCTCTACTTTCCTGCATCACCCTTTCCTCTTCAAGGGAAAAACCAACGCAAGCTCAAGAAGTAGCAGTCCATAGTGTTGTAGTACCCCTAGTACCTGTCGGATTCGGGGCTCCGCGGACCCAAGAAAGATTCAAACTCTGGGGTGCGTGGGAAGAACTCAATCTCCCCGGCCTGCCACTTGACGTTCCCACAGCCTAGCTCGATGAACGAGAAAGGAAGGAGACATGGCGGTTTACCCAGGTTCGGGCCACCTTGCGGTGTAAGACCCTACTCCTGCTTTGTGGTGGATTAGCCTTGAGGTGGGCTGGGGACGAACTAGTACAGGGGAAGAACAACTTCTAGAGGTCTGTTCTTTTGTTGGTGTGAGCTGGTGAGGGTTCAGATGGATTGCCCGGGTCCGATTGTGACACCGTGGTGGGCTCAGCGATGACCTCAGTCCCGTCGTCCTGGCAGTCTTGGTCGTGTAGCATGGAAATGGAAACCTTTGGCTGATTCCTCAGGACTCCGCGCCCGCGCTTTCCTCCTTAGCATAAAAGAGGAAACCTGCTGTGTTGCGCCCGCTGGCGCCCGCCTTGGTCGTCATGGCTTGCTTCATCCGGACCTCATTAGGTGGGCGCTTGCATAGGAATCTCCGCTCCTCGGGAGCCAGCCTCCCTCTGGAGGTCTTGGTGTCGTCCGCCTCGCGAGGCTTGGCCCCTAGCGAGGGTCTTGCGTTGTCGATGCTGAAGATGGACCGTACCAGGCCGTTGACAGAGCCATGCCATGGGTCGCAAGCAGGCGAGTTTGGGTACCCTGGTTCCCAGAACACTGACAGTAGCCCCCGGGCTGAAGGCGCGCTCGGACCTGGCTTCGAGGAGAAGTGTCGCGGGCCCCAACCGCCTGTGCACCCGGTCGACGCGTGGCGCTTGATGGGACGTGGACGTCTCCACTTCCTCATGCTGCCTCGGCAACCGTTTCGACTTGACAACAGCCTGTTGCATGCAAAAAGATCATCATTACGGGGGATCGTGGGATGCCGGCGGTTGGCCTCCCTGTGGCTATAAATGGGGGCGGAGCCCCCTGCTCATCTCCGTATTCTTGTTGCTTTCTCCTTCTTCTTCCTTCCTGTTTCACCGTCTTGTCGAAGCATCCATGGTGCCGGTGAGGTGGTTCTCCGCAGCGGAGAAAGGGAAGGCCCCTCAAGTGGAACTTGGGCCACTCCTACCGAAGAAGAGGTTCGGCTAATCTCACGACGCCAATGAGGAGCCACAGGTGACGCGGCCTTGGCACGAATGGCCTCCGTCGGGCTTCCCGCTCCCCGTGCACGCTCGCATGTCGAGCCCCGCGCACATGGGCAGCGCCCGATGCCACGAAGGACAGGGCCGCGGGGAGGACAGGCGGTGGCGGCACGGCCACCCGGCTCATGGCCCCATGCTGAAATTACGGTGTGCGAGTTTGTGGTGTGGGCGGCAATGCCGCCACGCACATGGATCCGGCTCCCGTGGTTCTTCGCAGAGAAGATTTCGCCGAGGGGCCGGTCGAGCTGTGGCTTCAACATGCCGGGTGCCTGCGGCCAAGCTTCTGAAGCGGAGGTTGAGGTCGTCCGCCCCGGCGATGTTTTCATGACTCGAGGATGGGGCGAGATCGCCCACGTCTGCTACCCGGAGGGAGCCCTCGCCATCCACTACGAATACAATGGGGCTTCGACACTCTTCTTCAAGGTTTTTGGCGAGGACGGTCGGCGCCTGGAATGCTGCTCCGGGAGAGGCGGTCAAGGTGGCGCGACCACGGGCATTTAACTTGCCCTTGTCCTTGCCCACAGCTCCTCCAACAGCAGCAACGACTCTCGAAAATCTAGCGAGAACGACAACTATGAGCCGCCGAGCCACCGCGCCCGGAGTGCAACAGCGGCGTCGTGTCGGTGTCGTCGGTGATGTCGCTGAAGCGGGGGTTCTTCAGGGTCTTTCTCTTTTGCTTTCCCTGCACAAAACCATGACGAGCCCCGTGGGGGTATGTAAAAAATTGCAATGCTTTTGTCTAGATGTTATTATTCCCGGTTCGGTGTTGTGATAGCGTATCTCGCCTTGGCATGGTGCTCCTTTTCGTTCTCTCAGTAGCTTAGTGCTCTACGCCGACAAGACCCAGTCCCCAGGCAGGCTTCAGCCGTCGCTGGTATGCCAGGGCACGATGCCGTGGTCAAGGCCAGGAGATGAGCAGCCCGAGGTCTGGTAAGGGCCCCTGAGGCGCAATGCTCAGGGGGGTCCCCTTTAGCACGCAAGCGGCTCCCTGAAGGCCGAAAGGGAAACGTCCTTGCCCGAGCGAGATCGCGAGAGTCAAAATGCTGACTCGTGAGATTTACGCTGGCGTGTATGGGGTGACTTATCTTGGCGAGCCCGCGGTGGTTCCTTCATTGCGAAGACAGCTGTGGCGCGATGCCTAACTGCGTCCTGGTGGCGGTGCTTCCAGGTAGGCTCACACCGATCCCCTCTTCTCCGCTCATCTAACTACTCTACGTCCTCGAGTCTCGGCCCTCGAGCGAAGCTCAGCTGCTGCTGGTATGCCAGGTCGTGATGTCGTGGTCAAGTCCAGGGGTGAGAGCTCGAGAGCCAGTAGGAGTCCCTGAGGTGCAATGCTCAGCGGCCCCCTTTAATGTGCAAGCAAATTGCATGAAAAAGGAGCGACCAGCCTTGAAGAGGTCGTGACTCGAGGTGCTCGCGGGGCCGCCCATGGTTCCGACTTCCAGAGGCCCTGCGAGTTAGTCAGAGAAAGAGAGAATAGCGAGCAACCGCACTTGTTGTCCCACCAGTGATCTTTCCGCAAGAAGACGAAGGCACTAAGGACTCGGTGAGGTGACATGCGCAGGGCCGGCCGTGAGCCAGAGCTCGGTCTCTTATGTTTATCAGCGCTGCAGGGACGGACCCGAGCATAGGCGTCGTGCCAATAGCCCCCGTTGCGGGATGAGCAAGAGGCGGGTTTAGCAATGCGTAGAGGCCACGGGGGTAACTCCATAGATAACGAAACAGTAGGGGTAACGACGATAACCATGATAACACGAGCATGCATACTGGTCCAGAATACATAGAATGAAATGGTACGGCCGCGGGACTGGCCCAGGCGGCTTGAGGATAGTGCGGCCCGAGGGCCGCCCTGAATTGAGTAAACCAAAAAGTGTCACTTGGCACCGTTGCTGAAGAAGTGTTGGAGTAGCTGAAGACGCGCGCCGCAGAAGCCGTTCCTCATGAGTCGTCCGGCTCCTGAGCCTTGTGAGGCTCCGGAGGCCCGGGGGACTCACGAGGGTCCGTCACCTCCCCCGTCTGGACCGCCTTACACCTGGCCTCGTGAGCCTCTAGGACGGCCTGAACGTGGCGCTAGTGCACAGTAGCCGCGCTTGGCAGATTGAAAGGCATGCGAACATAGCTGCGGGGGGGGGGGGGGGCTCCCACCGGCCAACATGGGATGGGCAGAAGAGCTCCTGAGACGCGGCTCTGTTGAGCCCTGGGATGTTGACGCAGATGCGCAACTCGCTGCCCTCACTAGGGGAGGGAGCTGCGCTGGGTGGAGCGAGGCGACGCTCGCCCCGCATAGCTCTTGCTTCCTGAAGCTCCTCGATTGTCTTGGTGATGAACTCCTAAGCACCCGGCGCCTCGCGCCCTGCACTCTTCTCGCGGAAGCGCGCGTTGAAGCACTCATCCACATGGTGCCCGAACACCTCCCTCACGATGCTGGCCAGGTTGGAAGCCCTCCCAGAGGTGAGCCCCCGAGCCCAACCTTAGAGGGGCATCGGGCGTGCCTTCCTATGCGAGAGGGGAAGGCGCCCCATCAGTGGGCGCGGGACTTGAGGCACGGTTGTCAGACACCCCATCCTCCTAAGATCCTGGGCGCAACAGCTACTTCTTCTTCTTCTTGGGGATGACATCGGGGGGGAGGTAGATGGCGCCTTCGTCATCCGGGTTCTCGACCGCCGCAGCCTGGTAGGCACGCTCAAGGGAGCACACTGCATCCTTTTCGTCACAGGCGACCATGATGATGCCGTCGCTCCCTGGCATCTTGAGGACATTGTAGCCGTGGTGAGTCATGGCCATGAACTTGGCCAGAGCTGGATATCCAAGGATGGCATTGTACGGGAGACGAATGTGGGCGATGTCGAAGTCGATGAGCTCAGTGTGATAATTATCGCGCTTGCCGAAGGTGACAGGGAGGCGGATCTACCCTACGGGGACGGTGGAGCCGTCGGTCATCCCCAAGAAGGGCGTGGTAGGCTAAAGCTGGTCGTACGACACCTGGAGCGTGTCGAACGTCTCGACAGAGGGGACATTGAGCCCTGCGCCGCCATCGATAAGTCTCTTGGTGACGAGGACGTTGCTGATGGTGGGCGAGCAAAGCATCGGGAGCACACCGGCGGTGGCCGCGCACTTGAGCTGGTCAGTGGAGTCAAAGGTGATGGCGTATTTGGACCACCTGAGCGGACGTGACACCTCGAGCTTGGGGAGGGCCGCATTCACCTCGTGAGCGAACTACTTGAAGATGCGACGGGAGGTGGGTGCCTGAGCGCCGCCTAGGATGCAAGCAATGGCACTAGGCTCTTGGAAGCCCCCGGCCCCATCATCTTGGTGGTGGTCGTTATTCCTCCTTGGCGGTGGCGGTGGAGGCAGCGGAGGAAGGCTAGCATTGCCCAGAGGACGGTCCTCACGAGGCTGATCCCTCCAGGGGCCCTCGCGAGGCTGGCCGTGCCAGCAATCCTCCCGAGGCTGATCACGCTAGTCCTGGCAGGGGTCGCGGTTGTCCCAGCGTCCGCCACCTCGGCCTCCTCCACGACCGTAGCCGCAGTCGTTGCGCTCGGGGCACCGGCCAAGGCGCCCGTCTCGGATGGCGCTGAGCTCCTGGTAGTCGATGCTGTTGTGGCTGTGCATGTTGTGGAAGACGCAAAACGGGCGGCTGCCCTTGGAAGACTCCGGGTGGTCGCAGCCGCGCTTCATCTCAGGTTCGGCCGCGAGCACAACTGGGCCCCTGCACTTCACGTCCTTGGCCTTGGCCTTCTTATCTTCTGGATCGGCCTCCGGGAGCTCAAGGAGGGAGAGGCGACCTTCCTCGGCCCTCGCGCATCTGGTTGCCATGTTGAACATCTCTAGAACCGAGCACAGGTCCTCATGTATGGCGAGCTCTTCCTTCATCTTCACATCCCGGACACCATCAGTGAACGCCAAAATGATGGCCTCATCCGACACCTTGAGAATCTTGAGGCGAATGTTGGTGAAGCGCTGGATGTATTTGTGTAAGGTCTCCCCTGACTGTTGCTTGATGCGCCGCGGGTCACCCACAACAGGGGCGCGGTCGCGAGTGCCCTGGAATTTGGCGATGAAACGCTCTTGCATCTCATCCCAGGAGGAGATAGATCCCGCGGGGAGGTTCAGGAGCCATGAGCCCGCACCATCCTTGAGGGCCATGGGAAACCAGTTCGCCATAATCTTCCCGTCGCCGTTGGCCACCTCGATGCTCAACTCGTAGAGCTGGAGGAACTCGGCAGGGTCGGGGGTGCCCTCGTAGCGTCGAGGCAGGTCTGGCTTGAACTTCTCAGGCTAGACGACGCAGTGCAGCTCCGAGGTGAACGTGTGGCAGCCCACCGCGCTCACAGGAGCCCACCATAGAGGGGGCGCCTGGTCTTGGCGCTCGCACACCGCCGCCTCGGGCTACACGCGGTCTTGACGTGGCAGTGCTGATAGCGCATGCGCCTCTCCTTGAGGCCGCTGCACCACTTGGCAGCTTTCTTCATCGCGCGGCGGGTCACACCAAGGGGCCTCACGCCTTGGCTTGAGGACGGCATCTTGCCTGGGAGGTGGAGGAGGCGCACCGTGGGCCACGTCGCGTGCAAGATGCGGTGAGGGAGGCAGCGAACGAGACGGCGCAGGGGCCTCCCAGCGGCGCTGACAAGATCGGCGATGCGGTCCAGACAGTCCTCGTAGAGGTCATTGGTTGGGGGATAGCGCAGAAGCTCGCATGCCATGAGCAACGCAGCCTGCGTGTTCGCCGGCCCGTGACGAGCATGGGAAGACAAAGCAGCCGCCGGAGTCAGCGTTGAAGTGGCGGTGCATCCATCACGCTGCACAGAAGGCTGTAGCGATGAAGCCTAGTGCTTGTGGGTCGCGGGGATGGTGGCAGCTTTTGCCATAGGAGATGGGGAACGATGGGGGCGTCGTCACCCGGGGGTGCTGTCTGGGCGACGCGGGCGGCGAGGGCAGCCCAGCGATCAGCACAAACTCGATGTGCGTCATCCATGAGGACAGCGGAACGGTGGCAAATCGGCCGGTGGAAGAGAGGCTCCGATGCACCCCTACCTGGCGCGCCAAATCTCGTATTCAGGGCTCCACGGACCCAAGAAAGATTCGAACTCTAGGGCGCGTGTGAAGAACTCAATCTTCCTGGCCTGCCACTTGACGTTCCCACAGCCGAGCTCGATGAACGGGAAAGGAAGGAGACACGGCAGTTTACCCAGGTTCGGGCCACCTTGCGGTGTAAGACCCTACTCCTGCTTTGTGGTGGATTAGCCTTGAGGTGGGCTAAGGATGAACTAGTACAGGGGAAGAACAGCCTCTGGAGGTTTGTTCTTGTGTTGGTGTGAGCTGGTGAGGGTTCGAATGGATTGCCCGGGTCCGATCCCCTTCTATGGTGGTGGCTAACCTATATTTATGGTGGCCTTGGTCCTCTTCCCCCAAAATGAAGGATGGAAGGGATCCCACAACGGCCAAGTTTGAAGGGAGACAAATAGTACATTTTATCCTGATGAAAGGTGGTCTTCGCCTGCAAAGCTTCTGGTCGTGACGTCGTGGTGGGCTCGGCGATGACCTCCGTCCTGCAGTCCTGGTGGTTTTGGTCTTGTAGCACGGAAATGGAAACCTTTGGCTGATTCCTCGGGACTCCGCGCCTGCGCTTGCCTCCTTAGCACAAGGAGGAAACCTGTTGTGCTGCGCCCGACTAGCCTTGGTCATCATGGCTTGCGTCATCCAGACCTCATGAGGTGGGCACTTGCATAGGAATCTCCACTCCTCGGGAGCCAGCCTAGGGAGGCCGCTCCCTCTGGAGGTCTTGGTGTCGTTCGCCTCGCGAGGGTCTTGCGTTGTCGATGCTGAAGATGGGCCGTACCAGGCCGTTGACGGAGCCACGCCGTGGGCCGCAGGCAGGCAAGTCTGGGTACCCTGGTTCCTAGAGTGCCGACAGTACCGTACATGTGAATACCTCAGAGGTGTCGTAATTTCGGCACTAGATCGGTGGATCGTCCTGGAGAAAAACTCTCGCTATAGAGAGGTATACCCTTGTTGTGTGAGTCGTTGCCCTTTACCAACTCTTCTTCCTCTAGAAGATTGTTCTTGTATCTTCATAACATTCTTGGGTGTGATTGTGTGTGAATAATTTTTTGTTGCGAGAGTGCGCTCCACAAATTATAATGATGATTATTATGCTGATTTAACCGATGTGATCAGTCTGCTAGAGTCGCTTTTAGAGTGCAATTTTGCAATCTATTGCCATAAAAGTAGTATTACTTTATATCGGGTTGCTATGAGGAATTTGCTGAGTTTCTCTAAGAGCATCTCCAGCCGTTCACCCCCCCCCAAGGGCTTGGAATAGCGCCGCTTGGGGGCTAACCCACGATATATTCTATGTGGTGGGGCTCGGGTTCCTAGCCGACCCCCCAATTTCGCCCCCCCCCCCCCCCAGCCGCAGAGTTCGGCCCAAATTTGGCACACTTCGGCACAAGTTCAACAAAACTAATTTTTGTCACATAGTTCATCACATAAATCAAATACAAATCAAATAGTTAAACGAAGCAAACTCATAATTCAAACACAAATTTAAACACATCGAACTAGGCGTTGCCCTTGAGCCTCCATAGGTGATCCACCAGATCATGTTGCGGTTCTTGATGCACCTGTGGGTCTTGGATCTCCTGACGCATATTGAGGAAGGCAGCCTGTAGGATCGAAAGTATGTCTAGAGGGGGGTGATTAGACTACTTGACCAAATAAAAATCTAGCATTTTCCTAATTTTATGTCTTGGCAGATTTTAGCAACTTAGCACTAGTCAAGTAAACAACATACACATGCAAGTCTAAGAGTATAGCGGCAGAATGTAAAACATTGCACATGAAGGTAAAGGGAGGAGTTTGGAGGGAGCAAACGCAATGTAGACACAGAATTTTTGGCGTGGTTCCGATAGGTGGTGCTATCATACATCCACATTGATGGAGACTTCAACCCACGAAGGGTAACGGTTGCGTGAGTCCACATAGGGCTCCACCCACGAAGGGTCCACGAAGAAGAAAGCTTGTCTATCCCACCATGGCCATCGCCTACGAAGGACTTGCCTCACTAGGGTAGATCTTCACGAAGTAGGCGATCTCCTTGCCCTTACAAACTTTTTGGTTCAACTCCACAATCTTGACGGAGGCTCCCAAGTGACACCTAACCAATCTAGGAGACACCACTCTCCAAAAGGTAATAGACGGTGTGTTGATGATGAACTCCTTACTCTTGTGCTTCAAATGATAGTCTCCCCAACACTCAACTCTCTCTCACTGATTTGGATTTGGTGGAAAGATGATTTGAGTGGAAAGCAACTTGGAGAAGGCTAGAGATTAAGATTCATATGGTTGGAATGGAATATCTTGACCTCAACACATGAGTAGGTGGTTCTCTCTCAGAAAATGTATGATGGAAGTGTAGGCATGTTTTGATGGCTCTCTCCACGAATGAAGAGTGGGTAGAGGGGTATATATAGCCTCCACACAAAATCTAACCGTTACACACAAATCACCAAACTCGGTGGGACCGAATAATGAAACTCGGTTGTACCGATTTAGTTCAAAATGTGAACGTTGGGATTTTCGGTGGGACCGACATGTCAACTCAGTGAGACCGATTCATTAGGGTTAGGGCATAACGTAATCTCGGTCATACCGATTACACAAACTCGGTAAGACTGACTTTGGTAATAAGCTAACCAGAGAGTTGGTCAGGCAAACTCGGTGGGACCGATTCGCTCATCTCGGTGAGACCGAAATGTTACGAAGGGGAAACAGAGAGTTTGCATTGCGAACTCGGTGGGACTGATCGCTCATTTCGGTTGGACCGAAATGTTACAAAGGGAAACAGAGAGTTTGCAATCCCATCTCGGTGAGACCGAGATCCCTATCGGTGAGACCAAAAATACTAGGGTTTTGTGGTGGTGGCTATGTCAACTGAACTCGGTGGCGCCGGATGGAAAGTTTTGGTGGGGCCGAGTTTGACTTTTGGTTTGGGACATATGTGGATATGAGAAAGTGGTTGAGGGTTTTGGAGCATATCACTAAGCATTTTGAGCAAGTAACCCATTAAGCAACACCTCATCCCCTTTTAATAGTATTGGCTTTTCCTATGGATTCAATGTGATCTTGGATCACTAAAAGGTAAAATGTAGAATCTTGAGCTTTAGAGCTTGAGCCAATCTTTTGTCCTTAGCATTTTGAGGGGTCCACTTTTTGAATCCATGCCATGCCAATCATTGAGCTTTCCTGAAATATTTATCTTGAAATAGTATTAGCCCAATGAGCTATATGTTGTTAGGAATTACCAAAACCACCCAGGGATATTTGCACTTTCAATCTCCCCCCTTTTCGTAATTGATGACAACATATAGATCAAAGCTTCGACAAATGATTATAAGATTTAAATACATTGTCGCTTTGAGAAGTATGTGATAAGCAAGAGCTCCCCATAAATTTGTGCATTATTTAAAATTTGCTTTTGAATGCAAATGCACAATCGGTTAGGATCATGGGTCACTCTTCCATGTCACATACATCTTGGTGGAGTGTTCAAAATGATAAACATTAAAAAAAACATGCACTCATCACCAAGAAAAGTGAATGATCATATATGGAATACAAGAGATAATATCATCCAAGAAAGCATTAAGGGGCATATGATCAATCACATGATCAAACAAGTATCTCACACAGACAAAGACATAGTGTATCAACCAAGCACATACAAAGGTTCAACCAAAAGCAAGAGAGATAAAAAGCAACACACACACTCTTTCGAAGCCTATGATCTATACATATTTCTCCCCCTTTGACAACAAGTTACCAAAAAGTTTGAAAATGCATAGTGATATGTGTCTCTTAGGCTCGGTCTTCGGGAGGTGGTGTAGAGAGAACTCCAGGGACGAACGCATCTGTCGATGTAGTTGGAGCTGGTGGAGTGGCTGCTGGAGGTGGTACTAAGGCTGTAGCTACTGGTGCTGACGAAGTAGTTCTAGAGATTAGTACTGGCACTGCCGCAGACCTCTGACCTCGTGGCACACGCTGAAAAGCATCAGTAGTTGCCTTCCCTTTCCTCTCTTCTGCTTTCTCCTGGAGCTGCTCAACTACAGTCTGTATCTCAGTTACCTTGAGGTCAAGATCATAGAATTTTGTCTCAACAATCCTCTCTAGGCTCTCCTGATTCCGAGTCAGGGTGGCCAAGCCCTTCTCAATCCTCAGTGTAGCTTGAATCAGATAGCCCAATTGATCTTGTTTTGACTTGAGGAACACCTGAGATGCTTATTCTACACTTGGCATCCTTGCAGCTTTCTCTGCCTTAGCTTTAGCTCTCTTCTCTTGTGCTTGAGCTGATGACGGTTCATTCTCATTCATGACAACTTCATTATCTTCAAATTCAGGATATAGGGGTAGATGCTCCTTGTCCAACAAGTATGTTCCTGTGCCCATCTTAGAATTGATGAGCTCCTGAATATGTGGAGCATAACCACAGCTTCTCTTTTGGTCAGCAGCTGTCCTTTTGATTGTCTCTACAATCAGGCTCATGACTTTAAACTTCCGAGGGACATCAAAGATTTGCAGCATGTTGATGGAATGTCCTCTGATCATCTTGTGATCTCCTGACTTGGGTAGCAATGCGTGCCTTAGGATCCAGTTGATGGTAGGCAGACCAGACAACAAGAAATGTACAGATCTAAGCTTATGAGTCTCCAAAGCTTTATCAGGGATCTCTTTGTACATGTTTGCCATGGAGTTGTGGTCTTTCTTATTCTTGGCATACACATCCAAGTCATCCTCATGTTCCTCTGGGGCATTGATCAGCTTGGCCCATTCTTCAATAGTGGATTGGTACCTAGTACCTTCAGACATCCATATGATCTTCCCATCTGGGTAAAAGTGAGCGGTGGAGTAAAACTGCATGATCAGCTCATTGTTCCATTTTGTGAACTTCTGTCCAAGAAACTCATCTACTCCACATGCTTTGAAGCTATCATATACTCCTGGGAAGTGATCTTCATTCTCCTTGATGTATTCCCAATCAACCCATCTCATGTCACAAACAATGGGCTTCTTGTCAAGCAAAATTGTCTCATAGAAGTCTTGCTGTCCTTTGTATGAAATTTGTAATCAACTGCAGTCCTCCTCCTACTAGCATAGGGATCAGACTGTCTCCACAATCTTAGTCCAGCATCTTTTCTGATGTGCATGTCTTCAGCCACTGGATGAGCATCATTGTGGTGTGTGATATTGGGTTTCAATTTTCTCAAAACAAGAGACTCATCAACCTCTTCTTCAGCTTGAGGCACTGGGGCCTTGTTCTTCTCTTCAGCAGGAATACTTCTAGTGTTCCTCTTGGGCTTTGACTTCTGAGCTTGAGATTTGAGAGCAGACTTGGGCTTTGATGTTGCAGCCCCTGACTTAATAGCATCTCCCATGAGCTTTTGAGCTTTGGGTGCTGGAGCATCTTCTTCCTCTTCCTCTTCTTCTGATGGATCCTTAAATATGGATGATCTCCCTAGAACTCTGGCAGTGGTCTTCTTGACCCTCTCTTTTCTCTTCTTTCCTTCTCCAGCCTCTTTGGGTTCAAGAGTGAACTCCATAGTTTCTTCCAAGGCTGCTTTCCTAGGCTTGGATGTTGGCATTCTCTTGGCAGGTGCCTTCTTGTGCATCCCTGGCTTTGTTGTAGCAGCTGAGCCATACTCCTTCTTCAGCACTTTCTTCTTTGAGGTGGCCTCATCCTCAACAGCCACATAATCTTCATCCTTAGAGTCTGAGATTTTCTTCTTCCTTGCTCTAGTGGATGCCTTGGGCAAGTTACTAGGTGTGCTTCTACTACCCTCATCATAGCTGCTTGAGGGATCTGAACCCTCACTCAATTGCACGTGTTCCTCAGATTTGTTCTGACTGTCACTCTGGTCAGATATCTTGGCAATCACTGACAGCAAACCCTGTGAATAGATGTAGATGAGGTAGAGTGGATGAGCATCACAAAGTACAGAGTTTTTGCAAAACAGATGACTTAAAAACTTAGTTTTAGTTCTCCACAGAAAGCATTTCGGAGCTACCGATTTGATAAACTCAGTGACACCGAAGCAGCTTTTGGAACCGAAACTAGTGAACTCGGTCAGATCGAGTCACGGTTCGGTGGCACTGAAAACATTTGAAGCACAAGACCACGTATGCAAACAATCCATCCACTGAAAACTTCCTTTAGATTAGATTGGACCTGAACAGTGTCACATAATCTTCATCCGCAGAGTCTGAGATTTTCCACAAACTTCTTGGTTCAACTCCACAATCTTGACGGAGGCTCCCAAGTGACACCTAACCAATCTAGGAGACACCACTCTCCAAAAGGTAATAGACGGTGTGTTGATGATGAACTCCTTGCTCTTGTGCTTCAAATGATAGTCTCCCCAACACTCAACTCTCTCTCTCTCACTGATTTGGATTTGGTGGAAAGATGATTTGAGTGGAAAGCAACTTGGAGAAGGCTAGAGATCAAGATTCATATGGTTGGAATGGAATATCTTGACCTCAACACATGAGTAGGTGGTTCTCTCTCAAAAAATGTATGATGTAAGTGTAGGAATGTTCTGATGGCTCTCTCCACGAATGAAGAGTGGGTGGAGGGGTATATATAGCCTCCACACAAAATCTAACTGTTACACACAAATCACCAAACTCGGTGGGGCCGAATAATGAAACTCGGTTGGACCGATTTAGTTCAAAATGTGAACGTTAGGATTTTCGGTGAGACCGACATGTCAACTCGGTGAGATCGATTTCATTAGGGTTAGGGCATAACGTAATCTTAGTTAGACCGATTACACAGACGCGGTAATACCGACTTTGGTAATAAGTTAACTAGAGAGTTGATCAGGCAAACTCGGTGGGACCGATTCGCTCATCTCGGTGAGACCGAAACATTACGAAGGGGAAACAGAGAGTTTGCATTGCGAACTCGGTGGGACCGATCGCTCATTTCGGTTGGACCGAAACGTTATGAAGGGAAACAGAGAGTTTGCAATCCCATCTCGGTGAGACCGAAATCCCTATCGGTGAGACCGAAAAGACTAGGGTTTTGTGGCAGTGGCTATGTCAACTGAACTCGGTGGCGCCGGATGGAAAGTTTCGGTGGGGCCAAGTTTGACTTTTGGTTTGGGACATATGTGGATATGAGAAAGTGGTTGAGGATTTTGGAGCATATCACTAAGCATTTTGAGCAAGTAACCCGTTAAGCAACACCTCATCCCTTTTAATAGTATTGGCTTTTCCTATGGACTCAATGTGATCTTGGATCACTAAAAGGTAAAATGTAGAGTCTTGAGCTTTAGAGCTTGAGCCAATCTTTTGTCCTTAGCATTTTGAGGGGTCCCCTTTTCTAATCCATGCCATGCCAATCATTGAGCTTTCCTGAAATATTTATCTTGAAATAGTATTAGCTCAATGAGCTATATGTTGTTAGGAATTACCAAAATAACCCAGGGATAGTTGCACTTTCACGTCCCATGATGTCCGTACCAGGTGATCAACAGTTGCAAGAGGACCCTGCCTGAAATATGGTTTAGTGTCAAACACTACCTCTTCCTGCTCACTCTCAATGATCATGTTGTGCAAGATGACACATCAATTCATCACTACCACATCTGAGATTTGGACCAGGTCAGAGTGGGGTACCGGACAACAGCAAATCGAGATTGGAGCATACCAAATTCCCGCTCGACATCCTTCCCGCAAGCCTCCTGACACTTGGCAAAGTAGGAGTTCTTGCCTCTTGGCACAGGGTTTGAGATAGTCTTCACAAATATGGACCATCTCAGATAGATGCCATCTGCTTGGTAGTATCCCTTGTTATAGTGGCGCCCATTGACCTCGAAGTTCACCGGAGGAGCATGACCTTCAACAAGCTTGGCAAAGACATTCGAGCACTGCAGTACATTGATGTCATTGTGATTTTCTGGCATACCAAAGAAGGAGTGCCAAATCCAGAGGTCATGTGTGGCCACTGCCTGAAGTCCCACACTGCAAGCTCTTTTGACGCCTTTGTACATCCCCTGCCAAGCAAATGGATAGTTTTTCCATGCCCAATGCATGCAGTCGATGCTTCCAAGCATCCCAGAAAATCCTCTTGCTGCATTCTGTGCTAGGATCCGAGCAGTGTCTTCAGCATTGGGTGATCGCAAGTATTGTGGTCCAAACACTGCCACCGTTGTCCTGCATAACTTGTACAAACACTCAATGATGGTGGACTCGACCATGCGTCCATAGTCTTCCTGTATATCACCGGGAGCTTCGTATGCAAGCATCTTCATAGTTGTCATGCACTTCTGGAGTGAGGAGAATCCAACTGTGCCGATGCAATCCTTCCTGCAAATGAAATAGTTGTCAAACTCCCCGATGGCATTCACAATCCTGAGGAAGAGCTTCCGACTCATTTGATAACGGCGCCGAAATACTCTCTCGTCGTGCAATGGAGTGTCGGCGAAGTAGTCGGCGTAGAGCAACAATAGCCCTCCATTCGATGCCTCTGCTTGCTCTTACGGTGGCCCGACACCGAGCCACCTCTCCACGGCTTTGCATTGTTCGCGAACAGGCCGGCCAGAGAGGCTAGGATCATGAGGTGCTCTTCGTCGTCGGTGTCGGCCTCAGCTTCCTCCTCCATCAGAGCCGCGAACGCCTCCTCGTCGTCGGAGTCCATTGCTGGACACCTGGCAGATGTTGTGAGTGGGCAGCCGTCGGTATCCCCGCATGCATGGTCAGAGCCCTGGAAAGCTCACCCAGGAGCGGGATGGAGGTTGTCGCGACGAAACCCTCTCTTTCCGGGCGGAAAATGGCCTTTCTAACGACGGAGCAGCGGCTGTGGGCAGGTGGGCTACGCCGAGATCGACATGGCGATGAAAGGGGAAGTGGCGTCCTGTGGCGGACAGGAATCTGGGCGGGGAAAAGGCGTTTCTCGCCTGACAGTGGTGGCCCACGCACCACTTTTCCTTCCGCCGGAGCCCCCAAGTGCTCCCTAGTACGCTAGATTCGGTCTGGGATCGCCGGGCCAAAAAATGGGTCGAACCGGCGGAATTCGACGTCTTGGGGGGGGGGGGGGGCTGGGTTTTTTTCCGACGTCGGCCGAAAAAATGGCGTCTTGAGGGGGGAGGGGGGCTGTTGAGGATGCAGCTGGAGATGCTCTAATACTGAATACAAGGGAATTGCTGTTTACCAGGCCACACCAGCAATACGTAATTCATCATACTGGAACACATCATACTAATTAGAACAAAATATGAGCATTTCCACCTCTTCTGGTGTCAGATGCATTGCCCATTCAAGCAAAGGGAGCTTGCAACTTTTAGTACCCCGCCACATCCACGGCACAGTGCGCATTCATTCACGGTGGTAAATGCCACATAGCCGGCACGAGCAACCAACCCGGCCGGCCGCTTGACCCAGTCGTATCGCCTTTTGGTTGGAGGCGCTCGCTGCGAGCAACGCTTCACGGTGGTCCGTACATTTCACGGGGAGGGAGGGAGGGATGGAGTGGCCATGAGAGAGATAGGCGCTGCCAGGCGGGCAGGTCGCTGAATGAGCCGGTCACTCACTGGTTGGGCTACACTACACGGGCAGTGACTGTGGCATGATAACCCTGTCCCTGGATGCCCTACATGTCCTCCCCCAGCAGATGAGGGTGGAGGCATTAGGCCAAGCACAGCCGTCCCGGGGCCCATCACAGATGCATGATGGGGATGCCCTCCTTTTCAACACAAGGGAGAAGAACTCAACTAGCAGCAGCGAATGCACAAGCAAGCAGACATGGGTCTATTCATCCATCGCCAGCACCTCAGCAGCGGCGCTGCTACTTGCTAGATACACTCGCAGGAATTGCTCGAGGACATGCTGATGTCTGATGATGATGTGAACTCTTTGGACTAGATTTTGCGCGTGAGATTGGCCGAGGAACATGCCGCGTTTTTGGGCTGCTGGCCATTAATGGTGACCGAAGATGACCCTGCAACTCGGCAAAAGAATGAAAAGCCGGATGTCTTTTCCCATTTTTCTCTCTTTCTTTCTTTTGTAAAGGGGAGAGACCGAGAGAGAGTAGTGTGTTGTCACCCCGGCATGTACGTGGCAGACCAGCATGTGGAAAATGAGAACTGGTACAACTTTGAGACTTCATGTACGTAATAATAAAGGCCAACTTCAAAAATTTCATGCACATTTGAGCTTGTTTCTGCGCAGAGAAAGGGGTGGTGTTGCATGCATGCATGCATTATAGACTGGGAAAGCCACATGGTGGTATTGACACCACTATTCCAAATGGGTGGGATCATGATAGCACTGGGCGAGCTTGATTTAAGCCGAAGCTCCAAAACAACGCAGGCACGCAGGCAGGCGGGCAGAGGGGCCACGCCCTTGTGGTGATGCCAGAGGCTCCATTCCGAGGCACAGTTTGTCAATGTCACCATGGCCTTTGTAGTAGCTTTTCCAGACTTTGTGTTGTGTGTTCTGTTGTTGTTGCTGCCTGTGGGACACACTACTTACAATGGAGCTCTTGGGTCTCCTGAAGGGTAAAAACTATTCAATTCACCCAGAGAAAATGACCCGCCCTGCCTATATAGGCTGTGTGCTAGTAGTACTGCTTTATACTGACCTGTGAAGCTTCATGAATTTTTACCATATGTGACAACTGGTGTGCCCTCAATTCTCTCACAACGAAGGAATAATAAACAAACCAAAACAAGGAGCACGCCCCAAACTCAAATCTGAACCCGCAGCCCTCGCTAGGTTTGAACAGCCCTCTCGAGATCTGGGGGAATCAGCGTGCCACTTGCTTGCTGGACATGGAGGATTAGTTTAGCAAGGCCTAAGCATTGGACACAGCACCATGCATCTATAATAGAGAAGATGGAGCAGTATAATAGGGCGAGGAGCCATGTTGCCACCCATGCGATTAAGATAAGCAGAGAGAGGACAAAAACTGGTTAAGGGAACCTTTGACCAACTAAAGGCTAAGCTAAGCTCACTGATTGATGATTTGAAGACAAAGCAAGCCCCGGGAAATTAAAGAAAGGTGGCCGTGCTGCGTGAGTGCGCCTTCTTGTATGCGTGTGTGCGCGCCACAGTGCCCCCTGGTCCCACCACACACACACACACACAGGCGAGGCCAGGCCATGCGCTACCTCACATGGAAACAGGAGCTGTGTCAGCCTCTTGACTGCCCATTGGCTGGTCTTTCGCTGTTCACCTTGGCCTCCCTCCGTCCTCCTGCCTGCCCCCCCTCCAGTACTGCACTGCCCAACCCCTCCTCTCAGATTTACTGCTCAGGCTAGGGTTTCTACCGTGCATCTGCAAATGGTACCATGTTTAGATCAACCGATGAACACACATTGTACAAATGCCAGCCAACTGCTAGGCAACAAGAACACTAGAAGCAGTGGAGGGAATTTGCACCGGAGAAAATCCACCATTTATATATGTACATACACAGCTCTTTACTGGAGCGCTACGACAAAATAAACGAGGAGCTGAAGAAAGCTGGGAAAGAAAGACAAGAAAAAAGTGGTGAGCTACTCCTATAGGTACATGACATGACGGCTTGGGACTTACGGGAGCTACAAGGGAGGGAAAATTTCTTCTTATCGTGTACCATCAGAAGAAAATTCTAAGCTTGCGTTGCGTGGGAACCTTCAGGATGGTATCAGCATCTGAGAGACTGATTTCTACGGGCACTTCGCCCCGGCCCCAAACTGGACGGACGGACGGACGTGTTGCTGCCGGTCGCCGCCGGTTGCGTGTGTCGCCGGCGGTGGTCATCTTCCTAATCTTTCTCCTCCTTGGCTTCCTTGAGGGTCATGTCCATGACCGCAAAACCTGGATCGTCGCTCAGCCCGGTGGCCACCGACGAGGTTTTCGAGTCCACCGTTGACCCAGCCTGGATCTCCTTGAACATCGTCATCACCTTGAGCATCGTTGGCCGCCGGGACGGCCTGTCATCCAGGCATGCACACGCGATTTTCAGATGCTCCAGCAGCTCCAGCTCCAGGGTGGGATCGTCCTTCAGCAGCTCCGGGTCAAACACATCGGCGATCTTCAACTTTGTGTGCATCTTCACCCATCCTACAAGATTATGGTCCTCGCCAAAATCTGTTGAATCCGTCGGCGGCTTCCCGGTGAGCAGCTCCAGCAATACAACGCCGTAGCTATACACATCGCCCTTGGTGGTGCACCGGAAGCTCTGGTAGTACTCTGGTGGCACATACCCTGGCGTGCCGGCAAGGGTGGACACGCTCAGGTGTGTGTCCACCACACTCATCATCCTCGCCATGCCAAAATCTGAGACCCTTGCCTCCAGATTCTCATCAACGAGCACATTGCTCGACTTCATGTCTCGGTGGATGATATGTGGAATGCAGTTGTGGTGGAGGAACGCCAATCCTCTTGCTGCCCCAATTGCAATCTTTCGCCTTGCCGCCCAGTTCAGCTTTATCCCAATCTTTTTGCGGTCATGCAGCACATCCTCCAAGCTGCCAAACTTCATGAAGTCATACATCAGCAGCCGCTCCTCACCAATCTTGCAGTAGCCGAGGAGCGGAACAAGGTTGCGGTGTTTGATCTTGCCAATGGTCTCCATTTCCGCTGTGAACTCCCGGTCACCCTGGCCACTCACATGTATTAGCTTCTTGATTGCAACAACCCTCCCATCCTTGAGCGTTGCCTTATAGACATCACCAAATCCACCGGACCCAATCAAGCTCTCATTGTGGAAGCCATTGGTGGCCTCAACGAGATCACCCAAGGTGAGTTTCTGCAGTGGCTTCTCAAATGCAGCCAGGTTGATGCTGAGAGCATTTGTCCCGGAGAGTCTCCAATTGGAATTCATCGTGCCAGAATGTGACCGGCTATCAATGTATATATCACGGGAGGTACTTGCCTCATCATTCTTCTGCCTCCGCTTCTTGCTCTCGATGGCGATGATGACCAACCCAAATATGCAGAAGAGCGAGAACAAGAGTCCCATAGCAACACTGCCTGCAAGGGACGCCTTCCTCCGGCTGGATTGGCCACCGTTAGAAGAGCCTTGCCCAGTATGCGACTGGCATGCTGTCAGTGGAAAGCCACACAGACCGGAGTTATTCTCATACTGGCTCTTTGGGAATGTGGCAAGAGAACCAAGCTCTGGAATTGTCCCATTCAGCTGATTACTCGACAGATTGATCTCAGACAAAGACAGTGATGAGAACGAGCTGGGTATCGGCCCTTCCAACCGGTTGTATGAAAGGTCAAGTACTGCGAGCTTCTTTGCACCAGCTAGCTCTGTTGGGATAGCACCAGACAGAAGGTTGTGCCCAAGATTCATGATCATGAGGTAATACATGTTCCCAAGCTCCTTGGGTATCTCGGAGTCGAGCTGATTAAATGACAAATCCAGAAATATCATGGAGCCATTCTTGTTGAAGGTGTACTCTGTGCTCCCCATATACATCCTTGTGAAGTTGCACAGCTTCTTGCTCGGCATCCGACCAAGGTCCTCAGATCGGATGCTTGAGAACTCCAGCAAGCTCCCCTTGCCACGACACTGGCTGCTCAGCTCGTCGTTGCGAAGATACACATAGGGCCGCCCAATAATGAGGCCAACAGTCATCTTCCCCGACTGCTCTGCCAGTTGCGGTGGAATTGATCCATTAAGTTGGTTGCTGTTGAGGTCCAGCCACACCAAGCTCTTGCAGTCACCAAGCTCTGCGGGTATCTGTCCGGTGAAGGAATTGTTGCTCAGCTTCAAGATTGCCAAGTTGCTGAGCTTCCCGAGCCACGGGGGGATCGGCCCGGACAGCCGGTTGCTCGCCAAGGATATCCAGTTGAGCTGCTTGCACTTGGCCAGCTCCGGCGGGATACTGCCGGTGAGCCCGTTGTAGTCCAGGATGAGATGCTCCAGGCCGGGAATGCTCGACAGAGACGCGGGTATCTCGCCCTCCAGTAAGTTCTGCCACATGATAAGGTCCTGGAGGCGGCCAAGCTCGCCGAGGGACTCCGGGATGGAGCCGTTGATGTAGTTGAGACTGAGGTCGAGGGAGACAAGGTCGGTGCAGTTGGAGACGGCCTCCGGGATGCTGCCGGAGAGATAGTTGTTCTGAAGGTAGAGCACGCGGAGCCTGGAGTTGGGATCTTGGCAGAGGGTCGAGGGGATGGTGCCGGAGAAGTTGTTGGAGCTGAGGTCGAGCACCTCGAGGTCCGGCAGCGCAGCGACGGAATCAGGGATGGAGCCACTGAAGTGGTTGAAAGAGAGGGACAGCGACTGGAGCTGCTGTAGGCCGGTGAAAGCGTCGGCGGGGACGTCGCCAGAGAAGTTGTTGTTGGAGAGGTTGAGGGCGGTGAGCGACGTGAGGCCGGCGATGTTGGGCGGGAAGGCGCCGGCGAGATGGTTGCTGGAGAGGTTGAGCGCCCTCAGGCTGCGGCAGCCGGAGAGTGCCCCGGCGGCGACATCGCCGGCGATGAGGTTGCCGGACAGGTCAAGGTACTGCAGCCCGGAGCAGTTGGTGAAGTCCGAGAGGCCGCCGGAGATCTTGTTCCAGGCGAGGTCCAGCCAGCGGACAGAGCCGAGGCCGGCACCCACCATCCAGCGGAGGTCGGCATCTCCGGCGATCTTGTTGCTGGACAGGTCGAGAGTGTCCAGGGCCGCGAACCCCTGCCCGCCACCGCCACCGCCAGCGGCCTTGGCCGCACCAACTGCACCACCGGACAGATTCAGCGTCCTGAGCCCGGCGCAGGAGCCGGCGAGCGCGGCCACGTCGGCGACGGAGCCGCGCAGCGCGGCATTTCCGGAGAGGTCGAGCTCCTGCAGCTTGCCGCCGCACCTGGCGCCGGCCGCGGCCGCGAGCGCGCCGCTGACGTTGGCGCCGCGGAGGCTGAGCCTCTCGACGGCGCTGAGCTGCAGCAGGGTGTTCGCGACGGCGCGGAAGTCGGCATTGAGCGCGACGGCCGCGAGCGAGAGCGACGTGAGGCGCCCGCCCCGGCACACCGCGCCGGGGAACCTGCAGGCGCCGTCGCGCGCGGCCCAGCCGTCGAGCGCGTCCCGGTTGGGCAGCGCCGCCCTGAAGTCGTCCAGCAGCTGCGCGTCGTCCGCGGCCGCCGCCGCCGCGAGCGCCGCCAGGAAGAGGAGCGCCGCCGCTATCGCCAGCCGCAGGGAATCCATGTGGGAGCACGCTCTACCTTGAGACCATACGAGAAGCGGTTTGCAGAAGTGGGAGCAGAGAGATGGAGAAGGGAGAGAGAGTGGGAAGTGAGGGGGAGATGGTGGTGGGGGGAGAGAAAGAAAGAAAGAGGGGGACGGAGAGAGAAGGGAGAAGAAGCGAGAGAGGAGGCGAGGCGGGGGGCAGATTAAACAGCTGTAGGTAAGAGGGGGCAGTGGTGGTGGGGTCACATGGCATGTGCCCCCGTCCGCCAACGAACGAATCGCAGTAATCCGCGGTGCGATTTGATTAACCTAACCTAACCCAAAGCTAAGCACGGTGCTTATCCGCTAGTTACGGCGGGCGACGCTAACCAACCAGCCAAGGGCCCGATCCCATCGCCGGGGCGGGGCGGGGCGGGGACAGGCGCTGCTCTGCTCGAGGCGCGCTCACGTGCCGGCGGCGAGGCGAGGCGGGGCGGGGCGGGGCGGGAGGAAATGACTGCTTTGGGCCTCATCATCATCGTCGTGGTGGAGGAGCGAGGTCGCGGTCCGAGCCGGGCGTGCGGGGGAGGAATCCGGGCGGACGCGTGGGTGGGCTGCGTTGCTTCGCCAAGGGTTTTTGTCTTTAATTCCGAGGTGGGCTGGTAGATCCGATCCGGGCGGCCGGCCGGAGCGAGCGTGCGTGCGTGCCACCTTTTTCCAGCCTCCCCACAATGCCCCCGCTCTCTCTCTCTCTCTCTCTCTCTCTCGTCCCCGGCCGCGCGGGCAGCAAGCAGGGTAAAGTGTCAGACCACCCGCTAACCTACGCGACGCGACGTGATGAAGTCATCACGCACGGCCACACAAGCTGGCCGGAGATTTGCTTTCTCTCCGGTACGGTTCAGCGCCGTGGTTTAGTTTGTTCGACCCTTCGCTAACCGTAACCGTACGTAGTACGCGCTGGTTCGGCAAGCGCATGCAGTTTCCCGCAAAATACCAAAACCAGGCGCATGCAATTACGGAGTAACTCCAAGTCGACAATCGTCTTACTAGTCGTAAACTTGCAGATCGTGCAAGTCTTTGAGTTAACAATATGCATGTAATCCATATGAGCTTTTTTTGGCACACTTGGTCATACTAATCAATGTGTACGTGCAATGCATGTTAATTTGGGAGTATATTAAGTGCATGCGGATATTAAGTAGGATTTTTTTTGCATGTAATTATGTGATTAGCACTATTTTGGCATGAAATTAACTGCATGCTAAACGTGTTGAGTGCTCGACATTAAACCAGTCTAGGTTATTGGATTGACATGACTTGATGGCCGAGATTAATTGGATATGCTCATTTGGGTCTTTTTATATTGGTATAGATATAGATATACATGATGATTCGGACAAACCGTTTTAGGCCTTCTTTGGTCTCAGGTAAAATTTTGTAAATTTTCATCAAGTTTATACAAAAAGGTATTAACATCCACAATACAATCAAAATCATCATTAAATATTTCCTGGAAAAAATAATCATCATTAAATATATTTGCATACCATATATATTTATTAGTATTATGAAAGTTCGGATTGTTTTCAATAAATTTGGTCAAACTTTATAAATTTTGACTTAGGCCAAAGCTAATACGCACGGTCAATAAAAACGCAGGGAGTATGTTAGGAATATTATAGGAATAAAACAAATCGTATAAAGTGAGATTACATGTAGTATCGCAATTTTCTATAGGAAAAATATGTCACTTGGTTGATAGGATAGGAATTTTTTCATTGGGTCTAGGATCATGTTTTTTTTCTCTTTGAAGTGGTTATTATCCTACATAGGAATAGGAAATTCATTCCTATATACAAAAGGGCTCCAAAGAAAAAAAAATATATCCTTTAGAATTCCTACAAAATCCTCTAAACCAAAGGAGCCTTAGAGGTTTAGGAATACAGTGGGCACGCCCGCGCAAGTTCAAAGATTGTGGATGTAGTTCACTTGAAGTATAACAGGTGAGAACAAAATGCTAAGTTGATTGTACTCCTACATGTAAAGCTAACAGAAAAATGTTATGTTAGTCATGCGGTCTTCGAATAAATGCAAAGACTGATGAGTACATATGGCACACGGGTTATAGTACTAGAGTGTTAATTTCAAATAAAGGAAAAGTTCAAAAAGGTGTAATAAACAAGAGCAATTCGAGAAAATCACTTGACCTGAGATGGCATGAGACAATTACATGGAAACACACTATTAATGGCTACAAAGAAGAGAGTGTGAAACGATTTAGATACTTTACGCTTTTAACCTGTGTGGTGTGATGGGAACCCCAGGTGGGTTTAAACCCCCATGTAGACCTTACAGAAAGCATCCTTATGTAGGACAATAACCCGATGAATTTATCGATTAATTTCTTAGCCCGGTGAATGCTAGTCGGGCTACTCCGCAAGAGTAAAGTTGCAATGTTTTGTATGAGATGTTTTGCTCCGTGTATATCTCATCCGTTCCAAATTATAACATGTTTTAACTTTTTTCAAAATTGCATGTATGTAGATGTGCTTAAGTGTGTTTGTTCATTTATTTCAGTCGCACGTAGTTCGTATTGAATATCCAAAACGTCTTTTGAACAAAGGTGCCGCTGTTTAGGTACTAGCATAATTACACTTAACCGTGCTTTTAACTAATAGTCCTGCTTGATAGTACCGCTATCTTTTTACAGTACCTCATCGAGTTTCCATTGCCATAATAAAAACGAAAAGGATAAACAGAATGAAAAAAAACGCACGCAAATGCATGTCCATCCGCTGCATGCTACCGGGCTCACAATATTACCATGATTCCATGAATGACCGAGCAAACGCAAAGTTGAAAAGATCCAGCCAGTCAAACAGGAAACGGGAAAGCGGCTTTATTAGTAGTGGCGCGATGATGAGGTTACGGCCGCACCCGTGCGCCTCGGCGTGTCGCATATTTGGGCTATGAAGTGGAGAGCATACCCCGTGTGGGTGTGGCGGGGCCCACCATCGACGCCCGCACCACCATATCCGCTCCATCCCCGACTCCATCAGTTTCGCTGACGTACCTGGCCCGGCGCGCGGGGCCCGCCCTTCAGTGGAACTGGCGTTTCCGTGGACGCCCGATTGGACAAGTCACTGGAAAATGTTTTGGGAAACGGGGCCCGCATCATGACCCAGCACGTGCGCCTGTCCCTGGACCACCGGCGAGAGACGTCCGTGGCCGTTTGATTCGGGCCCTGGTTGATATCATCCGTCCACAGTGAGGCCGGGATGGGGCCCACTCGTCTGTAGACGAGCACTGTCGTTGGGTGGGGTGGTGGGTACCGGGTACGCGCAATCTGCCGTTAGATCCCCCCCGCGCTGACGGAAAAAATGGATACGTTACTACACGAGGCTGTTCCATGCGTAGTGACCACTGACCAGTCACGCCATTTGCAGCTTCTTTGACCTCATCGGCCCAAAGCGAGCCCAATTTGATTGCACAACACCGTACATCTTCTGTGCGTACCTCCCCGTAACGTAGTCCTAGTACTACTAGCTTCTCTTTTCGGGTGATAGCTCGTTTGCGTCTTTTATGACTTGTTTTGGGTGTTCCTAATCGGAGTGGAAAGATCCACGAGCCCTGCCGGTGGCTGTCTTTGGTTCCGGCGCCGTCGTGACCGCCGCCGTCCTTTACACCGACTCTAACAAAATCCTCATATCACCATATCATCGTAATGATCCTTGCCGCCTTTCAATATTTTAAGACAGACAGCTTAGGCCAACTTCACCGCGCGATCCCAAACGGACGTCCGGTTTGGCCGGATTATGTCCCTTTGGAGCGCCGATGGGTTCGCCCATGTCCGCGTTTGTCTGATGGGTCGTGGGTGCGCCCAACGCGCGGCCCCGTCCCAAAACCTGTCTGGGGTGGACGTGAATAAATAAAAAATTAAAACTTAAATAAAATGACTAAAAAAGTAAATAAACACATTTAAAAAAACATAAAACATATATATAGGGGTTACGACCACAAAACGGCCCAGTTTATCAGTCCACTTAAACGGCCCAGTTCATAATTAACATAAAACCAAAAAAATGACTCCCACACGCTCCTGCGGTGCCCGTCGATGCCGTGGCCGTCGCCGTCTTCACTGGCCGCCGGTGGCGTCGTCGTCGCCGACGAGGTCGGCGTATTCCGGCGGCGTCCACAGGTGGGCCGGCGGTCCGTGGTGCACGGGGGCGGCGGGCTGCAAGGTGGCCGGTGGTGCCTGCACCACTTCCTCCCGAGGCGAGGCCTCCCGCTCCGGCGACCGCGGCGGCGTGGGGCACCAGTTCACGGCCCCCAGGGAAGCCGCCATCTGCTCAGCAAAGCACGACCAACTCCACCCCTGGCCCACCAGGTCAGGGTGAAACGCGGCCACCGGCGGCTCCTCCACCACCTCCCGAGGCGCCATCTCCAGCTCGGGGATGGCGACGTCGCCGGCCGCGAAGAGGGCCATCGTCGCCTCGAGGTCCGCCCATTGGCGCTCGTCGTGCGTGTGCATGGAGTCCTCCAGCACACGCACCATGAGCCGGGCCTCCTCCTCCGCCGTCATGCGAGGAGGTGGGGGTGGCGATGGAGATGGCGACGGCGACGGCGTGGGCGTCAGGCCGCGGACCTGCGTACGCCCGCGCGCCTGGGGAGCCGCTCGGGGCTCACGTGGCCACCGCGGCCCCGTCGACATGCCGGCGAAGAACGACGCCCGCCGCACGTCGTGCTCATCGCGGAGCCACGTGTCCCACAATGTCGAGTTGGGGGCGTACCTCTCGTCGTAGTAGAGGTCGTCCGGGAGGAGGCGGCGGCGGCGGTCGATCTCCTGGCGGCGCGCACGGCTGCTCTGCGGGACGGGCGGGATCGGCACGCGGTCGGCCGACAGGTGCCAGTTATTGGGGAGGTGGACGTCCTCCAGGGCAGCGGCGTCCTCGTCTTCCAATAACGGCGGCAGACGGCCGCCTCGATGTAGTGCCGGTCGCGCTCGCTGGCGGCCGTGGGCGCGATGGAGAAGGCGGGCAGCGCGGGGGGCCTACATGGTGGCGATGGCGATGCGGGCTCCTCTTTCTTCACCGAGCCACGGCGGCGTCCCGACGAGGAACCAGCCTCGCGGTCGTGCTTGCCTTTGCGGCCGTAGTTCCAGAGGCCCATGGCTGCGGCCGGCCGACCGGCGAGTTCTTGGCTAGGGTTTGGGTTCGGCACTGTCGGGTTTCGAGGAGGCCGCGGGGTGGCGTGGGGCAGTGTGGACGACGACCCGTCCACGCTTCCCACTTAAAGAAGGACGATGAACGTTCTACGTGCGGATGACAGGTGGAGCCGCCCGCTCGTGCGCATTGATGTGGGCGGGTGGGAGGTAGGTGTCCGCCTTCCATGCAGCCCTAACGCGGATGAGGCGCGCGTCCGTTTGGTGTCCGTCGCGACCCAAACCCGGCGCAAGTTTGCGCTCGGAATGGGTCGGCCCGGACACAAAACGGACAAGATGGGTCCAGGCCGTCGCACGCTGGGCCGCTTACTTTGTCCCTTTTATCCCAAACGGCCGGGGCCGGATAGGATAGGATTGCGCGGTGGAGTTGGCCTTACACGATGTTAGTACTCTGGCGGGGACAAAGGCGCATACAAGGCAAGAAAAGCGGGAAGACGGCGCCGCGAAGGCGTAAAGAAGTGGCGGGAAGGTTCAAGTGCGGTGCGGGCCGCATTGGAGGAATAGTGGGCCGGCGGGCCAAGACAGAGAGCCCATGTAACCTGCGTGTTATAAGCAAGAGAGCGTTGGAGAGCGAGGCATCGAAAAACTTGTAATTCAAACCTGAACCACTTGTCTATCTAGCTTATCTCTTCTCGCTTCCGTCTCCTACCTTCATCTCTCTCCCTCTGATCTCGATCTCGAGCTGTAGTTCGTCGCCGGCGAAATTCCTCGGAGTCTAGTCGTGAAAATCTGGTATCAGAGCCGTCTCCTCGCTCCGCCGTGCGCCAATTTTTTCCCTGAATCATACCCGGCAAATCCGAGGCGGTGGTCGTGGATCGCCTGCGGGCTTGATCTGTGTAAATCCTGACCTGAGGTGGGTTGATTTGGGGACAATTGGCCACAACGACAACATTGAAGCCGAATCCGCAGACGCGCTTCATCGCGGACGAGATGGAGGCCTTCCAGGAGCGCATGCTGAAGGAGTTCGTCGAGATCAGGGCGGCGCAACGCAAGCTGGAGGTGGTCGATGGGATCTGCGCGCAGTTGGCGGCGCTCGACGCCAAGCTGACGGAGCAATCAACGTGTCTCGACCAAGTTCAAGTGAAGGTGGATCTCTCCTACGACACGCTGGGGCAGGTACAACAAAGTCAATTCCATGTCTCATAGAAGGGGAAGCCACCAGAGGTACCAGAGACCTCGTCGCCGACAGTGTCTGAAGTGTCCGACGACATACTCGGCCCAGGGCCACCATTCGCTGCTCAGGTGTTGCCTCGTCCAGTTCAGGTACCCCCCAGCAACCCTCTGTCCCAAAAAGTTGTGCAGTCAGTTCAGGAGGAAAATTCAGGCAAGCGCCCATGGATGCCCAAAATGGATTTCCCTTGTTTCGATGGAAGTGATGTCAGGATCTGGTTAGATAAGAGGGTGTTTGTTTCCAGGGACCTATTGGTTTAGGGACTTAAAAAAGTCCCTATAAGTCCCATCTAAACCAAACAGGAGGGACTTATAGGGACTTAAAGTGGGCATTTGAAACTTATGAAATAAGACTCTCAAGGAGGGACTTATAGGGACTTATAGTTGTAATATGGTCTTATAGAGACTTATAAGTCCCAGGAACCAAACATGTAGGAACTTTTTAGGGACTTGGGACTTATAAGTTGAGACTAAAATAAATGCTAGGACTTATGAACCAAACATGGCCTAAGTGTGAGGCGTTCTTCAAGTTATATAGTATACGTGATAGCTTCAAGGTTACGTCCGCCTCTCTGTACCTGACGGATAACGCTGCTAGTTGGTATCAGGCATTCAAACAAACCAGCGCATATCACACTTGGCCACAGTTTTGTGCAGCGATTGTGTAGGAGTTTGATGTTAATGTGTACAGGCAGAAGGTGAAGGATCTGATGTCGCTCAAACAGGTAGAATCAGTGAAGGAGTACATGCAAAAATTTCTCCAGCTGGTATACACAATCAGGCTGTATGAACCGTCGATCAGTGACACTTTCTTAGTCACTCGCTTCATTATGGGGCTCAAATCAGAGTTACGATCAGCGGTGGAGTTTCAGATCCCAACCAATGTTCAGACCGCAGCGATGTATGGATATGTTCAAGAAGGACTGTTACTGCAGCAGAAAACAGTCAGAGGAAATTACCAGAAAACTACTTTTGCCAAACCGGAAACTCGGTCGGCATTGGCTACTGGTGATTTATGGAAAGCCAAACAGTTGAAAGAAGACCGCAGAGCTAACGGTCTGTGTTATAAATGTGGAGAGAAGTCCATTCCTGGACATGTCTGCAGTTAGTTGCCTGTGACTAGCGCTCAGTTAAAAACGGCAAAAACAGTGGTGCATAATGAGATAATTTCAAATGCTCTCTTAGATGCTCTCATTGAACAAAATACAGCAGACTCTGCTACTATTTCAGTTACTGCTTTGTCAGGAGGAGCTCACCCAAGAACCATACAACTGCGAGCCTTAGTGGGGAACCAGGTGGTGCTCATCTTAGTGGACTCAGGGAGCACCCACACTTTTGTGGATCAAGCACTGCTCAACAGGATACCTGTTACTGTGGAAAAATTGGCTAGACCTATGCAGGTAAAAGTGGCTAATGGGGAACTGGTCCAATGTGCTAAAAGAGTGTCTCAGTTAACCTGGTGGATCCAAGGACACAACTTCACAAATGCAATGAATGTGCTTCCTCTTGGAGGACATGATATTATTCTGGGCATTGACTGGCTAGAACAATGGGGAGTGATGCAATGTCATTGGGCAGAAAAGTGGATCCAATTCAAATACTCAGGGCAAGAAGTGAGATTGCAAGGTGTACTACCTGCCACACCAGTAGAAATTAAAGAAGTAACAGCCGAACAACTGTTGAAATGGGAAAAGGCAATGAAGTATGGGCAACTGCTATGTTAAACAGAATTGTAATGGCACCTGAAACTCCAGTCCCTCCTGCTGTACAAGAATTACTGCAACAACATAACACTGTGTTTAAAGATCCTTAGACATTGCCTCCTCACAGACCACTGGATCATGCCATTCAATTAATCCCTGGGGCTGTTCCAGTTAATTGCAGGCCATACAGATACTCCCCACTACAAAAAGATGAAATAGAGAGACAAGTATCTGAAATGATGAAAGCTGGTTTGATCACACCAAGCATTAGTACTTTTGCTTCTCCTGTTCTCCTGGTAAAGAAGAAGGATGACACTTGGAGGTTCTGTGTGGATTATAGAAAATTGAACGATATTACCATTAAAAGAAAGTTTCCCCTACCAGTGATTGATGAGTTACTGGATGAATTAGGAGGTGCTAAGTGGTTTTCAAAACTGGATTTAAAAGCTGGATATCATCAGATCAGAATGAAGGAAGAAGATGAGCACAGGACAACATTTAAAACACACCATGGCCAGTTCCAATTCAAGGTGGTGCCTTTTGGACTGGCTACTACTCCAGGAACATTCCAATGCAATATGAATGTGTTTATGGCAGGGCCTAACAGAAAATATGTGTTGGTATTCATGGATGATATCCTAGTATTCAGCATAACTCTAGAGGATCATATTCAAAATCTAAGATCTGTGTTTGAAATTTTGGCTGAAAATCAGTTACATGTGAAACAAAGTAAGTGTGTGTTTGCTCAGCAGTCCATGGAATATTTGGGCCACATCATTTCTGACAAGGGAGTAGCTACTGATCCTGCAAAAACAGAAGCTATGGTTAATTGGCCTGTACCAACAAATGTGACTGAGCTAAGGGGATTCTTAGGGTTAACAGTTTACTACAGGAAGTTTGTCAGGAACTATGGTCTGTTGGCTAGACCTCTAACTGTCTTATTGAAGAAACAAGCTTTTCAGTGGTCTGACACAGCTCAAGCAACCTTCCAACAGTTGAAACAGGCCATGGCCACAACTCCTGTCTTAGCTCTACCTAATTTTGACAAAACTTTCACTATGGAGACAGATGCATGTAATACTGGAGTAGGAGCTGTGCTATCTCAGGAGAGGCACCCCATTGCTTACTACAGCAAGGCACTTGGAATAGCTAGTTAGAAACTGTGCATTTATGAGAAAGAGTTTCTCGCAATAATGATGGCCATTGAGAGATGGAGATCTTACCTGGCCAGAGCACCTTTTGTAATTAAAACATATCATCAAAGCCTCTATCACTTAGGGGATCAACTTCTGACTTCAGATTTGTAGAGAAAAGCTATGACAAAGCTGGTAGGCCTGCAGTTCACTATTCATTACAAAAAGGGAGTGGAGAATACCGCAGCAGATGCACTTTCCAGAGTGGCTCATTTGTTTCCTGTCCAGGCACTGTCTACCAGCAAACCTGTCTGGATACATGAAGTGTTGAATTCATATACAGTTGATCCTGCTGCACAAGAGATGTTGCAGAAACTGGCAGTGGATAACAAAGCTTGTCTTGGATTTCACTTGCAAGAGGGGCTCATTAAACATGAAGATAAAATTTGGATTGGAGCTAATACAGGTCTGCAAACAAAGCTCATTCAGGCTTTTCACTGCTCACCAGTGGGAGGACACTCTGGCATACTTCCCACTTACCACAGAGTTAAGCAGTTGTTTAGTTGGACTGGTATGAAAACAGATGTGGAGAACTTTGTGAAGCAGTGTAACATTTGTCAGCAGGCTAAACATGAGCTGTGCAAAACACCTGGGCTGCTGCAACCTCTTCCTTTACCAGATAGGCCATGGCAAGCTATTAGTATGGACTTCATTGAGGGATTGCCTAAATCAGAGGGGTTTACTGCTATTCTAGTGGTTGTGGATCGTTTCACTAAAGTAAGTCATTTTCTGCCTTTGGAACATCCGTTTACAACAGCATCAGTGGCTAAAGTCTTTCTCAATAACATTGTCAAACTCCATGGACTGCCCCTGTCCATTGTTTCTGATAGAGATAAGATCTTTACAAGTGCATTCTGGAAATAACTGTTTAGAGTGTGGGGCACTGAGCTTCAGATGAGAACAACATATCATCCTCAAACTGATGGTCATACCGAGCAAGGGAATCAATGTCTAGAGATGTACTTACGCTGTGGAGTTCATGCCTCTCCAGCTAAATGGGCTACCTGGTTTCCTCAGGCAGAATTCTGGTATAATTCTACTTACCATTCTTCCCTGGGCCGCACACCATACAAAGCGCCATATGGCCAAGACCCAAATGTGGGCCAGTTAGCAGGTCAGTCTATCTCCATGAACCCTGATGTTCAGACTTGGTTGGCCTCTCAGACTGAACACACAACAATGCTCAAAGATCATCTGGCCAGAGCTCGGTGCAAGTATAAGCATTTGGCTTACAGAAAAAGGTCTGATCGCCAGTTGGTTGTGGGAGAAACAGTGTATCTGCGCCTGCAACCCTATGCCCAGTCGTCAGTGGTCAACCGTCCCTGTCCCAAACTGGCTCTTAAATCCTTTGGACCTTTCAAAATTCGGGAGAAGATTGGAAATGCTGCATACAGACTGGAGTTGCCGCGCGGCAGCATGGTTCATCCTGTGTTCCATGTATCCCAGCTCAAAGCTCACATGTCGGATACTCCGGTGTTCACTACACTACCTATTCCTCTGGATCTGTCCCTGCCAGGAGTGCAACCTGAAGAGATCTTGGATCGTCGCTTGGTCAAGAAAGGGAATGCATCGCATCTTCAGGTTTTGGTCAAGTGGACAACTAGTCCTACATCGTCAGCAACTTGGGAAGACTATCAGGTGCTCAAGGATCGCTATCCAGATGCACCAGCATGGGGACACACTGGTTCTTCAGGGGGAGGTATTGTCAGTACTCTGGCGGGGACAAAGGCGCGTGCAAGGCAAGGAAAGCGGGAAGACGGCGCCGTGAAGGCGTAAAGAAGTGGCGGGAAGGTTCAAGTGCGGTGCAGGCCGCATTGGAGGAATAGTGGGCCGGCGGGCCAAGACAGAGAGCCCATGTAACCTGCGTGTTATAAGCAGGAGAGCGTTGGAGAGCGAGGCATCGAAAACCTTGTAATTCAAACCTGAACCACTCGTCTATCTAGCTTATCTCTTCTCGCTTCCGTCTCCTACCTTCGTCTCTCTCCCTCTGATCTCGATCTCGAGTTGTAGTTCGTCGCCGACGAAATTCCTCGGAGTCTAGTCGTGACACACGATCATACTTACATTGTTATCTAGCTTCATTTTCAAAATAAATATCTTGAAATTCTTCGAAACGGCTGCAATCTGAACCTTCTTCTCTTCACACTTGAGCTTCTTGTCAGTCGCCGCCATCAACATGTTAAACCTTTTGACCTTACATGCGTCCTTAATGTTAGAGCGCTTGACACTTGCCTCCTCCTGCATCGTCAAGATGTTCTTGAACCTCGTCACTACTAGGGAAAAGCCTAGCAGCAGCGCGGGTTTTCGGCCTTTTTGTAGCGCGGGGGCCGGCGCTACAGCTAACGTATAGCAGTAGCGCTGGTCCACCCGCGCTACTGCTACACAAGTGTTGCAGCAACGCGCTTAAAGGAACCTCGCTGCTGCTAATAGCTATAGCGCGCTTCCCCTGCGCGCGCTACTGCTACAACCGCGCTGCTGCTAACTTTTCTCCACTCGCTACTGCTAATTTTAGTAGTTTTTTATTTTTTCGGCATATTTGTTTTGTATTTGAACAGGCTTTATAGAAGAATCTTTAGCACATACAAATGCCATCATGATACACATACAAATGCCTGCGAGACCACAAATGTAATCATAGCATATACATACAAATAGTCTCGTCATAATCATCATCCAACACAAAGTGGTATCTTGTCATCATCTCGAAAATAGCGATACATGCAAGTCTCGAATACTTGCAACTACAACGTCATCCATCTAAACAAAGGTATACGCGAGAAGAGCCATCACTATGAGTGAGAGCGGAACTATGCAGTACATGAGATGGCGGTTACGAGTCCTCTCTCACGCTAGTGTGAACCTCAAGTAACTAGCTTCTCCTTCTTGTCTGCTTTTGAAGCCTTTATGGCTGGCGTCCGAGAACCCATTCACTTGTGCCTGACACTCATGCCACTCGTTGTACACCCCCGGAACCTTCCCTTTGTACATGACATAGCAGTTCCATCTCGCCATCAAGAAACTAGGTACCTGTTAGAGATGCATGTTCATGAAGAGGATGTACAATCATATATATGCAACAAAATATACTAGAGAACACCGAAAAAGAAAGGGTTAGCAACCAGATGCAACTAGGGATCGTGGACATCACAAAGTTGCATCGCTACAAATAGTATACAAGTTTAACCGACACATATCATCATCATCGGCATCATAAATCACTAGAAGTTCCATCCTTCCATATCATCAAGGATGGACCCTAGCTTCTTGAACGGCGTGAGGTCTAGACGTTGCATGCCTATGCGAGTTCGGACGCCAGCTCGCGATATAGGGCCGTGGTGGAACATCCCCTTCTCATCGACGACTTCTTTCATGATGATCGTCGCAATGTCGCTTTGGATGCGAAAGAAGTCATCTCTAAGTTTATAATCCGCTTCTCCATGAGATTCTAGCCACTTGTGGATATGATCATCATTTCTGCTTCTCATGCGAAGCTTTTGGTGATCCGTGTTGAACTGAATCATGAGATGGAGGATGTAGAATCCATCCTTCTTGCTTGGTTTTGGGACTTGGATGCAGGAGAAGTTAGTTTTATGCACGAAACCCATCTTCTTGTTCCTTTGTTTCCTGATCTGCATGTGGCCACCTCTAAAGTTGAAGCCTTGGAGAGCATCATCTAGAATATTCATTATGTGGGTGTAGTCTTTTTTCTCGTAGTCTCTGGAAGGGTCAAAATACACGGCGTGGGAGACTTGCGGATAAAGAACGATAAGGACGGCGCGCCCGTTGCTACGGGGAAAAGACACCTCAAATTATTCCCCATAGAGAGAGAAGGAATGATTGAAATGTATGAAAGGGTTGTTCGAAACTGACTACTTTGGATGATAAGGCATGAGGACAATTTCGGCATGACCTTTGCTAAAAAATGGACATATCGAGCGCCTGAAATTCACCGGAACGGAAATGAATCAACATTCCGGCGTAACATAGGCAACTCGGATCATTTACCAAAACATGACATGTCCAAAACATGACATATCCACATATCACATGTCCAGTTCAAATTTGCATATAAATTCAGCAAATTTTGAAACCTATCTAAATTCATAACTAAATAGATAACCTAATTAACATAACTAAAACCTAAGTAAAGTAACCCTAGCTAGCAGAGAGAGAGAAGGGGGTGGTTTACAGAGGGTGCAAGGCAAGGAGGCAGGCCCGACGACGGCCAAGGTTGGGAGGGGAGGAAGCAGAGGAGGGAGGCGAGGGCCGACGGGTCGGGGCGAGTGCGCCTAGGTCGGGGGCGGCGGGGTCGGGGGCGAGCGCGGCGGGGTCGGGCGCGGCGGGGTCGGGGGCGGCAGGGTCGGGGGCGAGCGCGCCGAGGTCGGGGGCGGGCGCGGCGGTGCGACGGGGCCGGGGAAGAGAGAGTGGGGATTTGGGGGAAAAGAGGTGGGATGAAGCAGGGAGAGGAAGAATTTTGGGTTAAGTGGACGTAGCAGTAGCGCGTTTTCATGAAACGCGCTACTACTATTACGAGCAGCTATAGCGATTTTCTGCAGAAACCGCTACTTCTATCTTGACTAGCTGTAGCTCTTTTTCACTAAAGCGCTACTGCTATAACCAGTTTCCCTTTTTTCTTTTCCTCAGCATAATAAGAACATATATATTACATCATTGGACCCTTGCATAATAATGGCTAAGTGTGTATACAAAATAGGAACATATATATTACATCATTGGACCCATGCATAATAATGGCTAATTAAGTGTGTATACAAAATAGGAACATATATATATATATTACATCATTTGACCGATTCCTCAGCGCTGACGTTTTCATTTTTGAGTCAGCTTCTTTCCCTTCTTGTTCGTCGAAGAATAATTGAGCCCCTCATTATGACTTTGCCTTTTCCATGGAGTACGATTTTTCTTTGGTAATGTAGTATTGATTCTTCTTTTGACGTATACTTCATCATCATCGTCATCTTCCCTCATTGGGTTGCTGTACTGATCATAGTCTTCCTCGTTGGCGACTCCATCCATTCCAATGATGTTTCTTTTGCCTTTCCTCACGACAACACGACTGGGATTGCATGGGTCGGTTATGAAGAAGCATTGTGTCACGTGCTTAGCGTGTACCCATGGCTCGTTTTTTGAGATAGCGTTCACGATAGCGCTCTTGGCGTCGGGTATAGTCATGGTAGTGAAAATACGGCTTTCTCTTTCGACATTCTTAGCCCATCTAACACGGAACGTCGTCGTGTTGTGCAGTCCAGAGTAGTCAAGCTCCCAGATCTCCTCGACCCTTCCATAAAATCGTTCAGTTGTGCCGTTGTCGCTGCCGGTCATGCATTCCATCGTCACCCCTGAGTTCTGATATTCATCACTGTCCATATCTTTGGCCTCCGTGTGGAACGTGTATCCGTTGATATCATATGCCTGATAGGTTACGAGGTTGGGCGAGGGGCCATGTGCTAAGGCGTATATGAGCAATCCGTCCTTAGAGCCCTCCTCCGGGGGATTAGCAATAATATGCTCTTTGAACCAATGCAGGAAAGTGGAGTTGTGCTCTCTAGTAACTTTGGCGTCCATCCTGCATACCCCCCGGTCACGATACTTCTTTGCGATAATTTCTTTGTGCAGTGCCACGAAAGGATCTACCTCGTCTAGGTGTTGCAGCACTACCAAGTTTGCTCTGTCAAAGTCGTTGCGTTGATCTGAGTATGCCACGTGCAGTTCCCTGCGACCGTTGCAGTGACCTTCTCCTTCGAGCCTCCCATCGTGGTTGTTAACGGGCAAACCAACACTAACACCAGGCGGCAGGTCTGCGCCATATAGAAAATTCTCACAGAAAGAGATGCACTCTTGTGTCAAATAGCCCTGGACGATGCTTCCATCCGGACAGGACATGTTACGAACGAATCCTTTGATGATCCCATTCATCCTCTCAAACAGCATCATGTTGTGCAGGAATGACGGCCCTAGGTCTATTATGTCATCCACAATATGGACACACAGATGCACCATCACGTCAAAGAACGCGGGCGGGAAGTACATCTCAAGCTCATTCAGTATCACAACGATCTCTTCCTGTAGCCTTCGGAGCTGCTTCACACTGATCGACTTTCGAGAGATGACGTCGAAAAAGTTGCAGAGACCAATAAGCGTGTCACGGACGTGCTTGTCCATTGTCCCTCTAAGGGCAATAGGTAATATCTGCGTCATCATCACATGACAGTCATGAGACTTCATCCCGCTGAACCTTTTCTTGTCCGTGTCTAGATATCTACTTATCTTGCCACAGTAACCGAAACTAACTTTTGACTCCGATAAGGCACTTAAAGAATTGATTGATCTCAGCCTGACTTAAGGTGAAGCAAGAAGGGGGGCAATAATCCTCATTCTTTATTTTCTTGCCCTTCTTCTCCCGTGCCTCTGTCTCCATCTCTGTCTCGTCTGACATTTTACGGGGCGGCATGTGCAGATCTTCCCTGTTTTTAAATCTTGCAAGTCTTTTCTTGCCTTATGCCCATCCTTGGTCTTATCCGGCATGTTCATCAGTGTTGCGAGCAAGCTCTCAAGGACATTCTTATAGATATGCATTTGATCAAGGCAATGAGGTGTATCGAGTTTGTGCCAGTACTCCAAGTCCCAGAACACAGACCTCGTCTTCCATACCTTCAGCAGCGGCTCCGGCGCCTTTCTCATCGTCTTTCCCGGCGCGGGGCACTCCTTCCAGTTTTTCAACAGCTCATCGATTTTGGCACCGCTCCGCTTACGTGGAGGTCCTCGATGCTCAGCGTGACCATTGAATAGATCTCCACGATTTCTCCACGGGTCGTCCTGTTCGAGCCATCTTCGATGCCCCATGTACACGATTTTCCCAGACCTGCCATCTTTCCTTGACGTTAGCTGCTGAGACGTCGTATCATCCATGCACCGCGTGCATCCGCAATATCCATGGCACACCTGGCCTGCCACATATCCATAACCAAGATAGTCGTGCACTGTCGTGATCAGCGCGGCTCTCATGTTGAAATACTCGCCTTTGCTGGCGTCCCATGTCTTGGCCGGTGTTTTCCATAACGTGTCTAACTCCTCCTGAAGTAGCCCCAGATACAAATTAATATTATTTCCTGGTTGTTTCGGCCCTTGAATAAGCATGCTCATGTGAATGTACTTCAATTTCATGCACAACCAGGGGGGAGGTTGTACATCCATACAAACACGGGCCATGTGCTATGGTTGGTGCTCTGGTTGCCAAACGGATTCATGCCATCGGTACACGTGCCGAGCACGATGTTCCTTGCATCACATTCAAAATACCGATAGAAGCTGTTCAACGCTCTCCACTGGCTTCCATCCTTGACGTGTCTCAGCTTCGGATCATCTCCATCGTCGGGCTTCTTCCTCTCCGCGTGCCAGCGCATTAGCTTTGCTTCCTTGGGATCTACAAAATACCTCTGGAGACGGGGAGTGATCGGTAAGTACCATACCACTTTCTGGGGACATTTCTTCCCGGCCTTCTTGTATCGAGAAGCATTGCACACCGGACAACTTGTTTTTTCCGCGTGCTCCTTCCGATAAATTATGCAATCGTTGATGCATGCATGGTATCTAACGTGTGGCAGATCAAGAGGGCACACGATCTTCTTGGCCTCATCAACACTACTAGGACATAGATTACCCTCGGGAAGAACATCCTTTAGGTACTTGAGATGCTCATCGAGAATAGTGTCGGTCCATTTGTTTTTAGCCTTTGTCTTCAGCACTTGGAGCATGAAACTCAAGCGGGGCACCTCAGGATTGCAACCATCATACAATGGAGTGTTCGAGTCTACCACCAGTTGCTCCAGCATAGCCTCCTCTCTAGAAGCAGCTCTCTCAGTACTCGTCTCCTTGCGAAGCAATGCTTGAACATGAGGGCCCCGCACGATTGAACTTAGTACCGACGAACTCTGCTGCATGGAGTCCATGTTGTTCTCTCCGCCGCCATGTCCGGCCCCTTCTCCGCCGCCATGTCCGGCCTCTTCCCCGCCGCCATTATCGATCATCTCTTCGTCTTACCCCGTGTCATCATTGCCTGCCCCGTCGGCATCCTCAACATCGTATCCTCATCTTCAGTTATCCACCGAGTATAGCCATCCATGAAACCAGTCATGAGCAGGTGCGCTTCGACACGACCATCGACATGGGGGTCAAGCCAAACTATTCCTTTGCATTTTCGACACGGACATAAAACCTTTCTCAGATTATTTTCCTTCATGTCCTACACCACCGACCGCAACCACCTGTCCACCATCGTTCCACTGACCATCATCAACTCTGCATGGTAATAATAAACAAATTGATTATAAAAATGCGTGCATTCATCAAGTCATACAAAAATTCGGCATGACCTTCCTTAAAAATAGGACATATATAGATCTAGAGTTTGCCCGGAATTCGCCGAAACGGAAATAAATCGACATTTCGGCAAAACATAAGCAACTCAAATGCACAATTTGGCGTCAACTCATGCCACACACACAATTTTCATAAAAATATCACACACATGCATAAACATATTTCCATTTTGCAAAAGCATGAAATATTAATCACACCTCTATCTCGAGATCGAGCACACGGTGGAGATGATGATGTAGGGAGGTCAAAAGTGCACAAAGCTCTTCTTGACAAAGAAAGATCTAGTTAGGGGGCAAATAGGTCACTTAACTAAATGCTACATGTACCTAGCTAGCTAATTTGGGAGGAGACAACTTCAACTAGTGGAGGGGGGAGGAAAAAGAGAAAGGAGATGAATTAATGGAGGTGGTGTAGTTATAGCTAGGAGTAATGAAGAGAGAGAAAGGTAGGTAGAAGAGGGAGAGTAATGGGGGGAGATGTATTGAGGAAGAAGAAGAGTGAGAGAGGGAGGATGTGGGAGGTAGGGGAAAGGGAGGAGAGGAGATGGGGAGGGGAAGGTGGAAAAGGTGGTGGGTGCTGCGTCTTAGCAGTAGCGCGGGAGAGAAAGCGCGCTGCTGCTGAGAGCGTAGCAACAGCGCGCTTTCCTGTCACGCGCTACTGCTAAACGGGCCAACCCTGTGCACAATTTCAAAATTAGCAGTAGCGAGGTGACAAAAAAGCGCGCTGCTACTATGGCATTAGCAGCAGCAGGCTCCCTGGCGCCGCGCTACTGGTAAACTTATGTCGTTGTGTACTGTCGGTGGATTTTTGTAGCAGCGCGGTTTAAGCGTGACGCGCTACTGCTAAGTTTGCACCAATAGTGAGCTTTCCGTAGCCGCGCTGCTGCTACTTAGCAGCAGCGCCTGTTTTTATGCCGCGCTGCTGCTAAGATTCTATGTATAAGGTTTTCCCTAGTAGTGCGTCGTCATCTTGACCGTCACCCCTTGTTGATTCTCCTTCTTCTCCTCACATTTCTTTCTTCGGAATGCTCTTTTGATTTTCTTGAACAACTCTTTTGTTGGATCGGTTGGATCAGCCGTTTCTTCCGCGGTGCCGACGCGGGCGTTCTTGGCAAAGTTGGCAATGAATATGTTCTACTTGGGTTCCTTACTCAACTTCAACCAATAATGAATGAGGACGATAATTTTCTTCTCAAGCTTTAAGAACAAATTACATGCACGGGAAGGCTACAAAGTATAGAATTGTCAACAAGATGTATATCTGATCTGACAAATGACCAACACAGAGAGCATTATCTGGTCAAATGACCAACACATAGAGCATATCCGACCAACAAGTTGAATATCTGACCAAATGGCCAACACATATAACAACTTATTTGCTCAGTCATTTATGCACCACTTGGCCACCGTCCGATTAGTTGCTTCAAATGGCCACAATACTTGGACACGACCTCTTGGATCATGTACCATTGATGGTTGAGAGACTTAACCCCATGGTTGTGGATGAGTTCACCGGTGTAGGGAAAGTGCTAGTGCTCATGGAACGAAGTATGAATGTTGGCCCAAAATGTTATGCCCTTTTGCTGCCTACCGGGTTGTTGGGTGACGTAGAAGTATGCAGCCTTGTACTGTTCCGGCTAGGACGACGTGTCGGCGTTCTGGGAACCAGGTTACCCAGACTTGCGTGCCTGCGGCCCACGGTGTGGCTCCTTCAACGGCCTGGTATGACCCACCTCTGAGACCACCAAGACAAGACCCTCGCGAGGGGACAAGCCTCACGGGGCGGGAAACGCCAAGACCTCCCGAGGGAGTGGCTCCCCAGGCGGCCTCCCGAGGAGCGGAGATTTCTATGCAGATACCCAACCTCATGAGGTTGCAATGACGCAAGCCGTGACGACCAAGGCAGGTGGGCGCCAGCGGGCGCAGAGGAGGCAACTTCCTCTTTGGTGCTAAGGAGGCAAGGGCATGCGTGGGTTCCCGAGGAATGTGGCAAAGGTTTCCATTCCGGTGCAACAAGACCAAGGCCACCAGCACGGCAGGAAGGATGTCATCGTTGAGCCCACCGATGCGTCACAACCAGAAGCTTTGCGGGCGAAGACCACCTTTCGTCAGGATAAGATGTACCATGTATCCCCTTTCAAATTGGTCGTTGTGGAATCCCTTCCTGCCTACGTTTTGGGGGAAGAGAACCGAGGCCACTATAAGTATAGGTTAGCCACCACCGTAGAGGGGGGTCGGTCGACTCATTCCCTCACCACCAAACCTCACGAGGTCGTTCATCCCTTGTACTAGTTCATCCTCAGCCCCTCGTGAGGCCAATCCTCCCCAAAAGCAGGAGTAGGGTCTTACACCGCAAGGTGGCCCGAACCTGGGTAAATTGTTGTGTTCATCTTCTTCCTTGTTCATGCGAATCGAGCTAGGTTGTGGGCCGACGGGCTGGTAGGCTGGATAGATTGAGTTCTTCACACAGGCCCTAGAGTCCGAACCTTCTTGGGTCCGCGGAGCCCTGAATCTGACATTTGGCGCGCGATGTAGGGGCGTGTCGAAGCTCGGCCACTCCATTGACCGCGCTACGCGCGTGACTCACGGTTCCCATGGCCGAGGCCGTCCCACCCATCGGGCCGCCGGGCGCTTCTGGAGGCGTTGTGGGCTTCAGGGCCTTTACCCCCGACCTCAGGTGGGTGCAGTGGCCATAGAGGTTTAGGCCAGCGTTGCCCTCACGATACGACGGCGCGGCTGACCCCGAGGAGTTCATCCGGCTGTACGCGCATGCCATCTGGGCAGCGGGCGGCGACAACAAAGTCATGGCGATCTGGCTCCCCATGGCTCTCACGGGCGTGTCACGCTCCTAGATGCTCAACCTACCGGAGTTCAGTAGCCCATGCTATTCAGGAGTTGCACAACCTGTTCATCGTGCGATCCGCGGCACCGGCGTCCCATGCTGTTGCGGCCATTCTTGGCGGGTCGCAGGCACCAACCTCAAGCCGCCACGTCAAGCAGATTTTCCAGCAGGTGAGGGCCGCCCAGTCATGGCAGAGGGCTCCTCCAGGCTGTGTGGTGCCTGAGACCGACATCACCTTCGGCTCCAGGGATCGCCCCAAGACTACGGTCGGCACCGGCGCACTCCCGATGCTGTGCATGCCCACCATCAGCAGTGTTGCGGTCACTAGGACCCCCATTGATGGCAGCGCTAGCCTCAGCGTCCTCTCCATGGAAGCCTTCCACCTGCTCCAAGTGCCTTACGGCCGGCTCGCCCCCACCAAGCCCTTCTCAGGGGTGGTCGACGGCTCCATCGTTCCCTTGGGGCAGATCCGCCTCCCTGTCACCTTTGGCAGGCGCTACAACTACCACATCGAACTCATCGACTTCGAAGTCTCCCGCATCGGCCTCCTGTACAACGCCATCCTTGGGTATCCGGCCCTTGCCAAGTTCATAGCGGCGACGCACCCCGGCTACAATGCCATCAAGATGCCTGGGAGCAGCGGCATCCTCACTATGGTGGGGGACACCAAGGATGCACTCCTGGCCCTCAAGCTCGCTTTGAAGTCCGCGGTGGACGCACGACCAGGCGCTAAAGACACTCCAGAGATCCCAGGAGCTGCACCCGTGAAGAATAAGCAACTGTTCTCCCAGGATCAGGCCGAGACGAAGCAAGTTCCAGTCGACGACAGGGGCTCAGGCCCCACCTTCAACATAGGCGCCGGCCTTCCCCCAGATCAGGAAGAGGCACTAGTCGGTTTCCTCTATGAGAACAAGGATGTATTTGCATGGGGCACGATAGACTTGGTTGGCGTCCACGAGATGTGATCGAAAACCATTTGATGGTGTGCCCCAACGCGCACTGGATGAAGGAAAAGGCACGGCGGCAAGCCCCAGAGAAGCAATCGTTCATCGTCTAGGAGGTCCGCAAGCTGCAAGAAGCTGACATCATTCGGGAAGTATGACACCCGGATTGGTTGGCCAACCCGGTCATCGTCCCCAAAAAGGGCGGCAAGGAGCACATACTACAAAAAAAGACACATCCGTGACATTTTGGGCTGAACGAATTTTTTCTGTCATGCTTATGACACTTCTACGACAATAATTGTGACAAAACCCGGTATCATCATAGATGTGGTGGTCTCCTACTTCTATGACAAAAAATCATGACAAAAAATGGGCTTTTCGTCCTGGGTGGGCTAGAGACGCAGCTGCATGACATTCTTAGGGCCGTCCATGACGGAGAAAACCGTGGTAGAAGCGAGGGCGAGGAAAATATCGGGGGAGTTCCCGGTTATGATGGGTGGTCGGGGGCCGAGCGACGCGTGTTTCTCTCATATGTACTGATATGTCTCCAATGTATCTATAATTTTTGATTGCTCCATGCTATATTATCTACTGTTTTGGACATTACTGGGCTTTATTATCCACTTTTATATTATTTTTGGGACTAACCTATTAACCAGAGGCCCAACCCAGAATTGCTGTTTTTTTGCCTATTTCAGAGTTTCGCAGAAAAGGAATATCAAACGAAGTCCAAACGGAATGAAACCTTCGAGAACGTGATTTTCTCAACAAACGTGATCCAGGACACTTGGACCCTACGTCAAGAAACAAAGGAGGAGGCCACGAGGTAGGGGGCGCACCTACCCCCCCAGGCCCGCCCTCCACCCTCGTGGGCCCCCTGTTGCTCCACCGACGTACTCCTTCCTCCTATATATACCTACGTACCCCCAGACGATCAGATATGGAGCCAAAAACCTAATTCCACCACCGCAACTTTTTGTATCCACGAGATCCCATCTTGGGGCCTGTTCCGGAGCTCCGCCGGAGGGGGCATCCATCACGGAGGGCTTCTACGTCAACACCATAGCCTCTCCGATGAAGTGTGAGTAGTTTACCTCAGACCTTCGGGTCCATAGTTATTAGCTAGATGGCTTCTTCTCTCTTTTTGGATCTCAATACAAAGTTCTCCCCCTCTCTTGTGGAGATCTATTCGATGTAATCTTATTTTTGCGGTGTGTTTGTTGAGACCGATGAATTGTGGGTTTATGATCAAGATTATCTATGAACAATATTTGAATCTTCTCTGAATTCTTTTATGTATGATTGGTTATCTTTGCAAGTCTCTTCGAACTATCAGTTTGGTTTGGCCTGTTTGAGCGGCTGGAGCAGGAAGAGTAGAGATTGAAGAAGCACGACGGCCGTTGGATGGACATCCAACAGTCACTGCTTGTGCGTCAACCTTTTTTTAGGAAAGCCTCAAATCTGTGGAAAACAACATACATCCCATCTGCCATTATTTCTAATAATTTTCAGCCCATTTTCTAATTCTTAAGGTTTTTTTGGAGCCCATATTCTTTTTGTTAGCATTACAGCCCAAATTGTGGCCACGGTTAAAAAATTATACGAAATTTTGCATATTTTGGTGCGGTCCGAACTGTTTTAATCCCGAAATTTCGACTCACATTCAAACTGATTTTAAAAATAAATGTATATCAATATAAAATCCAACAAATTCTCCACGCATAAAAATTAATGTAATTTAAAATCTTGAAATGAAAAAAATATATTTGAAACTAATTGCCGGTTTGATGTGTTTTAAAAATGTACAGCCCATTTCTCATTACTGATGGGCCATTTTCTCGGCCAGCCGAATGAAAGCTCTCCTCGTCTTGAAAGATTTGCAGCCCAACAGGCCTGACAAAGCGACTTACTTGGCAAATCACAAAAAACTGGGTTGTGGCCGTGGACCCAGCTGTCAGCCTCTCCACGTACAGTACTCTTCCGATGGAAGTCGTTCCTTGACCATGTTGACCACGCCGCGCGGAGAGCACCACGGCGGTGGACGACGGCGAGGCCTAGGAAGGGGACGACTCGGAGCCGGGGAAGACGCGGCAGTGGAAGCCCGCGCAGAGAGGAGTACGAGGGTTCACTGGTTCGGCTGCGGTGTGAGGCTGTCGTCGCCGCAGGGCCTGGCCAGCGGTGGGAATAGTAGGGGGCGGTGAGGCCTCCGCGGCAGCACAGCCGGCCACGGGAGGCAGGAGCATGCGGCACGACCGGCGCTGCTTTGGGCAGCTGGAGCAAGAAGACCAGAGGTTGAAGAAGCACTACGCCCGTTGGATGGACATCATACGGTCACTGGAGCTAGAATCGTTCATATTGACTAAGTTGACAAAGCCCTCTGTCCCCGTCAACTTTTTTGGCCCACAAGTCATCCACCCACTATGGTGGGTCCCAACTAACAGGGGGTATTCATTTTTTTGTGCGTAATAAGGAGGCACTTCCTTGCGTGCGAAGATATAGCTGGTGGGTCCGACATGTCAGTGGGGGGAACATTTTTTTCGCGAAATACAGAGGCCCTTCCAGTGGGTCCCAGCTGTCAGGTCCTTGCAAAAAAAGGGAAAGAAAATCAAAGACTTGGGAAGGCGTACAGAACAATCTAGTGTACCAGTAAAGAGACGTTGCCGAGTTTTAGAAAAAAAGAAAGACGTGCTCCTGTAGCTGGTTCGAATCCAAACCTAGACTATGACTACATATGGTGCTATGCTACTCTGTAAGTAATGAAACTGACATATCCAACGTTCGCTTCTCCTCTTCTCTACTTACTCTGCCTAGCATCAGAAGCTCTGGCCGCAGCAACCATGTCCGCTGGCTGCTCGTCCACCTGCTCTTCAGCAGGCAACAACCAGATATGCGCCAAGTCGCAACCCGTACCATCGCCTGTGGGTCTCATCACACCCTCGCCGGCACGCGCACCGCAGCCGATTGCTCATCGCAACCCGCTGCCGTTGGTGTGGTGCCACTGCTGCAAATCACGCAGAGTCATCCGTCATGTCTCAACCACAATCCACAACCCTGGCCGAGTCTTCTACAAATGCCCGAATCATGGGGTAATAATATGTTTAAGTGTTGTTCTGCTGCTTTCAGTTGCTATTTTTTTAATAGTTTGGTTGATGATCTACCAATTTGATTCATGTAGAAAAGGGAAGATTCGTGTGATTTATATTTCTGGGAAGTTGCTGATGTGGGGGAATGCAACTACGCTGATTATTTGGTTAGCCGAGGAATCCCAATACCAGCAGATTGGGGTGTTGGACAAGTAACTGAAGGAATGGCAGAAGAGGAAGATGCAGAGCAGAAGGTTAAAGATGTAGTTCCTCTGATCATGGCCAAGCAATAGCTGCTGAACGGCCTTGACAGCAATGAGGAGATGAAAGAGCTTGTGAAGATAATGGGCAAAATCGATGTGCTCTATAGGATGATTGTCTCTTTATTTGCAGTGTACGTAGCACTCGTGATGTATTCAGTGGCTACGACATGAGCACTTTGCTGAAACTAGTAATGAATGAAACCTGTGTAGCAGGCTGGGCGTAGTGTTTTGAACATCTAATGATTTCTATTAACGGAAATCAGGGGGTATCCCCTTTTGCTCATATAAATAAATAAATAGCAGAGGCCCTGTCAGGACAGCTTTGTTCTCATTCGAAGACGTCGAGCAAATTGCAGTCCAATAGCAAACTATGTCATCAAATTCAAGTTTCACAGCCAAATATGAGTACAACTAAACAACAATGTCATCATGTTTTAGTTGTCATATAATCACCAAACACAAATCAGCATACATAACAAGTGATGTTCTCACAACAAAATACTAAACAACATGTTTATCAGGTTTTAGTTGTCGTAGCAAACACAATGTCACATAGTAGATAAAAAAAGTTCTTCTGACAGGCAAATACGACAAAAGCAATGTAATCATCATCCACAACAGCAGCGTCAACATCTTCGCCATGTGTATCAGTCTGAATCGTAATTCCCCACGGTGTCATCTTCTTCTTCGTCCTCAACGTCCTCGAACGTTGGCTTCTTCTTGATCAACTCTTGTATGTCCATAGCACGACAGGCAATCTTTTCACCGGCGTCATTGACGTGATGGTTCTCAAAGATATTAGGAACATCTTTGTTATCTTGTACATCAGGAGCAGTGTAAGCATCATCTTGTTGTGCAACTTCATTAAACGAATTCCTCTGCTCAAACCTTTGCAATACTCTCCAGTCATCGCTACGTGCAAATGTGTCTTCCAAGAAAAATATCTGTGTTGCTTGATTTGCCAAAATAAAAGGCTCGTTGGTCTGGTACGCCACCTTGACATTGATGGATTTGAAATAATCATCAGCTCTGGGTTTTGCGATCCTGGAAAACAGGTTATACCAACGACAGCACAACAGAACCACACACCGAAGATCCTCGAAACTGGAGATATACTGCAACTAAACAATGTCTGTTATGTTAGCATACATTTCAGTTGTCTCTTTGTCATACGTATCCGTGCTCATGATGGCACTGTTTTGTGTCTTCCTGCCTTCGTCTCATGCAAGGGTGTTGTAGTGCACATCTCCAACAACGCAAGATTCATAATGTCTTACCCGAGTATCAGGACCCATTGCTAGTGATTAAAGGGAATCATCAACTGCCTGCCCATCCTCCCACATCTTCTTAACCTATGGTTAGAAAATAGACAAGCTGATCATCTTATGTACTCAATATATTAAAAAAACTGACAGTGCACTTCAAAAGCTTACATGGTTCTTGAACCATTTCGCAAACCCTGCCATAACCAGTTTGTCAATGTTTCTTGGATTTTGCGGCAGTAACTCCTCTTTGTAGATACTGCACAATATAGTGATCGCGTCAAACATCTAAATATATAAGAATGTGCTGCAAGTTTGGTAGATTACGATGTATAAGCTGCAGTACTGCACTTACTTGATATAAGGTACTATCTCAGGACAGTTATTCAACACATACCAAACCATTTTGTCCAAATCTTTAGGTTTGTCCTCTTGTCGACTCTTCCCTGTAACTCGAACAGAATAATCGAAAACATTGAGCCCGGGATTGTCTTCACCCACCTCTTTGCTAAGCTGATCAGCTGTTTCAATGTATTTTGAGCAGAATGTCAACGCTTCTGTAGCAATGTAGGCCTCTGCAATGGAACCCTCGGGTCTAGCTCTATTCCTAACATAGCCCTTGAAAGTGCCTAGCCGCCTTTCAATAGGGTACATCCAGCCATACTGTACTGGACCTCTAAGTAGTGCCTCATCAGGTAGATGAACAGCCAAATGCACCATCACATCAAAGAAGGCTGGAGGATATATCTTCTCAAGGTCGCATAGGATAGTTGGTATCTTGTCTCTAAGACGCTCCAAAGCATCTATCATGATATTCCTACTGCAGAGTTCCCTGAAGAATTGTCCCAACTCTGCAACTGCTCTGTATAAGTCAGGGCGGCCCAATCCTCTAAGGATAACAGGTAAAACCCTTTGAAGTAGGACGTGGCAGTCATAGGTTTTCAACCCTTGTACCTTGTTTCCATCTGCACTGACTCTCCTTTCAGGGTTGGAAGCAAATCCATATGGGAATCTCACACGTGACAGGACCTCGCAGAATTCTTTTCTTTTTACCTTTTCCAAGACGTACACAGCTGGTGCCATATCCCGTGGTTTATTTTCATCTTGCACCTGCAAATCCTGTTTGATACCCAGGTGTGTCCAATCAATCCTAGATTTTAAGGTATCTTTCGTCTTGCCTTCAATATTAAGAAGTGTGCCGATAATGCTGTCACATATATTTTTCTTGATGTGCATCACATCAAGATTATGCCACAGATCCAAATCTTTCCAATACTCCAAGTCCCACAAAGTGGACCTGCGGGTAAACAATAATCTCTATTCTGCCCTGCCACGCTTCCTTTTCCGGCTACCATTATCAGGATGGTTTCCTGGTGTAATATGCCTGACCTTCTCTAATTCCACTTGCAACTCATCGGCGGTGAGCCTCTTTAGCGCATCACGGTTTTCATGCTTTGCATTGAACACATGTCTTCGGTATTTTCTAGGAAGCGGCTTGTCCTTGGCAAGGAAAAGGCGGTGTCCAATGTAACAAATCTTGCTAAGTATTGCATATGACAGCGAATTCCTGTCACAGCGAACACATGCATTGTAACCATGTGTCGTTCGCCCTGACATAGTGCCCAAAGCCGGATAATCATGGATGCACCAAATTATAACAGCACGCAGAAAGAAATCAGCTGGTGGTCTGCTATATAGGTCTCGAGTGAGAACACCCTTCCATAGTTGTTGAAGTTCCTCCACAAGAGGCTCCATGAACAAATCAAAATCCTTTCCAGGACTTTTTTGACCTGGGATGAGCAAGGCCATCATGTAGTTTGATTCTTTGGTGCAGACATTTGGAGGCATGTTGTAAGGGATAACAAGCACTGGCCACATGCTATATGTGGCGCTCTGGTGGCCAAATGGGTTAAATCCATCTGAAGCTAAGCCAAGTCTAATGTTTCTCGGGTCAGCAGCAAACTCTTTGTATTTATCATTGAAGCTTTTCCACTCACTACCATGAGATGGATGGCTCATTACATTCTGATCTCTGTACTCCTGGTTCCTAGAATGCCACAGTACATCCTCTCTTGTTTCAGCATCATGAAACAACCTCTGCAATCTTGGTGTAATTGGAAAATGTCTCAGAACATTATGAGGAATCCTCTTCACAACATCGCCATCTTTCCATCTTGATGATTTGCATTTCGGGCATTCACTTAAGTTGGCATAATCCTTCCGGAACAGAACACAATTATTCTTACAAACATGGATCATATCATATCCAATTCCAACTGCACGAAGGAAATTCTTCATTTTACTGTAGGTGTGTGGCAGCTCAGACGCATCTGGGAAAGATTCGCGGAAAGCATCCAACATCGCATCGAATGATTTGTTGGTCATCTGCTCAGATATCTTCACCTAAAGAAAGGTGACGATAGCTGAGAATACTGACAGCTTATTTCCTGGGGTGACAGCAACGTTGCATTGTTCCAACATGCGGGCCCACCGTTTTTCTTCTGCAGGTGAAAGTTCACGGAATGCACGAGCATTTCGTAGCATTGTTTCAATGTTGGTCAAACTCACTGGCTCCGCCACCACCACCTCCTCCTTCTCTTCCACCTGAGCATCAGGCAGATCAAGATGGTGATCTGCTGCTTCCACGTAGTCAATAACATTGACGTTCACAGCTTCACCATGATGAACCCACCTAGTATATGTGACCGACATCCCGTACAAGTGTAGATGATTTTGCACAGTTGACTGGGGTCTTGTAACTGAATTCATACAACTGCTACACGGGCAGAGCACATCTGATTTCGGACCACCGTACTCAGCTCTGATAAAGTTCATGAAGTTTTCAACCCCCTCGACATATGTAGCGGAGAATCTTCGAGCAGAAGTTATCCAAGTCCTATCCATCTGTTAGACATACAAATTAGTTCTTCTACTAGATATTACAGGAAAAACATATATGCTTTTTTATGAAGTCCAGAAAAAAATACCTAGGTCGATGTCTAAAGCTATGGCATGTTATTTGGACGAGCAGATCTAAGTAACAAAATATATGTAAAGCTAATTCAACAAACATATTTGAGTGCCAAATTATGGCAGGCTGTTTCAGCAGTCAATGAGGCCGAGCACACAGCCATCGAACTATCGAAGGCCATCGCAGCAACAAAGATCAAGTATAAAATGGTGTAGAGCTATTTCACCTAACAGATTGGCTACTAGACCATGGCAATCTACGTCACAGTAAATATATGGCAGGATATTTTAGCAACTAATCGGCCTTGGCATGCCATCTCAGCTAAGCAGATTGAGTGCAGAACAGGGCAAGGAAGCTTCTTAAGCAGAGCATATTGACAGTAAACTACTTCGGCAAACAGTGAGATTAACAACGTCTATCAGCTAACATTCAGCGCTACACCGACATAAACGGGGCCTCAGTCTAGAATGCGCGTATCGTGGGAGAAGCTGACCGCCGTGCGTCTCCACACGAACGTCGCCAGCGGTGGCGGCGCTGACCGCCGTGTGCCTCCACAAGAATGTAGCCAGAGGTGGCGGCGCGGCTAGAGGATGGCAGTCTACGAGAGCGTACTGTGGGAGCGAGAGGATCGCCGAACCGCGGCGCCGACATATCGGCGTGGCGGGGAGGCGGCTTTGGCGGAGCGAATGGAGTGGAGGGGGACAGGGGGGAGGGGGGTTTGGGGAATATTATTGGCTAGTTGGCCGAAGGGCGGTTCAATCGGATTTGGGGGGAATTTTTGGGTGTGGGGGGGGGAGGATTTTTGCGCGGTGGGCGGGGGCAGTTTGGCGCATGGTCGGTTTCTCCAAGTGCAGTCCCACGTGTCAGTGAAGAGGCAATTCGAAGCGCGTTCCATTTGCGTGAGCCGTGTGCAGGACCGAACGTGTGTGGGGTGCAATGCGACCGCGACAGGAGTGCTGTGAGTGTACCGCATTTTTTCCTTTTAAACTAGGTGCTTCGCCCCCACAAAAAAAATATGTTGCTTCGCGCGATCCATCGATACTACTACTAGTAATCCAGTAATCCCGACTAAAACGGCACGGCCGGGTCTTTTCCCGCGTGATATGCTAGGAGGCTGGCTTAGTTGGGTTTTTTAGGACGAGTAATGCTACACATACATAATCCCAGTTACGTAATTAACGTAATGTGAAACGTGTGAGCTGTTGATTGTAGATTGGGGGGAGGGAGGGGCCCACCACCATGAAAATCAGGGGAGGAGAGAGAGAGGCAATTTACGTTAACCCTTTCGTAGGTTCCCGTAGATTTAGAAAGATGTGTCCGATCCTGCAATATAGGCCGTCCGATCTATATCTAATGGATAGGAAGGAAACTATGACAATTTACCCGCACTCCTCTCCACATTTGCAGATAAGGCTTTCCCTCGTTCATCCTTTTCTCCCACAATATCTTGATCTTCCGTGCAACGCATGGGCATCTTGCTAGTACTCCTACAATATGTATATTATTGTGAAAGTTCATATACATCGGCCGAGATTAATGCAAACATGGCAGATTTTCATTACATTTTGAACTTTTATAGGACAAAAAAAATAAAAGAAACCTGACCCTAAACCTATTCTACGGCGGCGACCGACGTCCTCCATCTGTGATCTCCATGTACGGGCGCGGGTTCAAGACCCGTGAAGTGAAGGTGCGGTCTCCGGCGAGGAAAAGTAGAACACGGGAGACGGACCGGCCAGTTGGCACACCATGCCCTGCCGCCTCCCATGCCATACTCATCCTCAGAGGAGTCCCCGACCTTGGCGGTGCCGGACATTGGACAACGACATGTAGGACGCGTGGCTGACGGTGCTCCCGTCGTCGGCCGCCAGCGTGGCCACCGCTTGTGCGGCGACTTCAGCGAGGGCGGCGACCTCGAGCTCCATCCCTGAAGACAAGATCTCCCGCAGAGCGTTCGCGCTTGCGGTCATGGAGGATGTGGTTCCAGGTAGGAGGACGATGCGCTATGGTGTGGAGGTTAGCTGGGCGTTGCCGCTTTAAGTAGCGCATTCCGGTGAGGCCAAGCGTCCGGGTGCGTCATTAAGTTGCCGGAGTTGTTCCTCGGGCACCGAGCCTCTTAATGATGACATACGAACGGACGACATGAATGCGGGCAGCTGGCGCCGGCTGGGAACACACCGCACGATGGCGCGAGGGACGAGGGTTTTGGTGTGCCAGGGTAGTCAGCTGCGGTCATGGCAACGTTGGAGATGCCCTTTGCTCACATGCGATCCCGCATGTCATTGAAAAAGCAAGACGACCCGGCATGGTCTCAGGTCCAGAGGATGCAGTTGGCCGCGCTACACCACTCCGCGGACGCGTCGCGGCGCCCCGTGCATCCTCGACGAGCCGGGTGTTGGGGTGTGTTTGGATTGTGGCCAAAGTGCACCTTGCCAAAATTTTGGTCATGACCAAAAGATTGGTCTTTGTTTGGATGGTTGCCATTTTTTTGGCATGCCAATGAACTCTAGCCAACTCTAGTTCATTTTTCTTGCCAATGTCGGCCAAATCATGGGCAACCAATACCTCAACCAAAATTTTGGTCATGACCCAAAGATTGGTCTTTGTTTGGATGGTTGCCATTTCTTTGGCATGCCAATGAACTCTAGCCAACTCAAGTTCATTTTTCTTGCCAATGTCAGCCAAATCATGGGCAACCAATACCTCAACCAAAATTTTGGCTACCCAATGCTTTGATGGGGCAACCTTGGGCACAAACCAAACATACCGTTGGTCGTGCCACAGCACTAACGCCACCCTCGGCAAACTGAAACCGACCGTGTCTAGCGACGATATGAGCGTGTCGCTCACCGCGGTCGCCATGTCCAGAGGCGGTGCTGGAGCTGCGCCCTGTTGTTGGCCCCAACGACCCACATGAACGGTTGTCGGTGGCGAGGAGGTCGTGGGCCAGCTCCTCCATTGGACTAGTCTGCGCTACGTCGTCCCGACGGGTGTGCCCCACATGTCTGTTTCCCTGTTTTCCCGGCCATATTCGAGCGTCAGTGCTCCGCGTTGCGCATTAGGCCTTTTGCTATGTAGGCCAAGCGAGACAACTTATTGTTTATTTGAGCCGTTAAAGTATAATCATGTGGCGTTTGCTTATTTCTCATTCCTCTCCAACCCTCTTCTCCATCGATCATGTCGCCCTCCAGTCGAGTCCATCCTCCCGCATGCCTCATTTGAACATTCCGCCGAGTATCATTCGCATGTACCCACCCTAGTCCTCTTTCAATAGATCTCCGGATCCCGAGATGAAATCGAGAGGGAACGAGTGGGGGCACGTGATACCTAAGGCGGATTCAAAATTTTGAACCGGTGATCATAGCATCTGCAAATCATATATAAAGGGTATTTAATGTTCGTTTCGTTTTTGAACGTACAATATACTCCCTCCTATCCTTTCTACTCCCTCCTTCCATCTATATTGGGCCTAATGCATTTTTCAAGACCGCCTTTGACTATTGACAACATTAATAGTACATGACATGTATAATGCGAAAATTATATCATTGGAAGCTCCTTTCACATACGAATTTGATGGTATGCTTTATTTAAGTTGCATGTCATATATTATTGCTCTACCTTTTGGTCAAAGTTAGCCTCGAAAACACATTAGGCCCTATACAGATGGAAGGAGGGAGTAGTTTACATATAAGTTTTATGTGTAGTCAAAGTATATCTACTTTGATAAAAAAGGTATCAACATTCAACAACGCCCAATCAATATTGTTAGATTCGTACGTACTCCTAGATTTGTACTCGAGATGGTTTCCAATTTGACTATTAACGATATTAATAGTACATGAGATGTATAATGTGAAAAGTATATCATTGGAAACTCCTTTCACATATGAATTTGACCGTATGCTTTGTTTAAGTTGCATGTCATATATTATTACTCTAACATTTGGTCAAAGTTAGCCTCGAAAAACGCATTAGATCCTGTATGCTTTGTGTAAGTTGCATGTCATATATTATTACTCTAACATTTGGTGTAAGTGGCATGTCATATATTATTACTATAACATTTGGTCAAAGTAGTATAGTGGAAGTGGATCCTCTGACGTAGGTATCCCTGCCTTACCCTCCCTTTCGGTCACTTACTGGCGGACCCCATGCTTGCTAGGCCCCGCATGTCAGTTACTCAATGGGTTCGGCCACGTCAGGGGATCCTCATCCGCAGTAATACTCCCTCTGTTTTTATTTACTTCGCATAAGCGGAGGGAGTGGTGGTATAATAAATGACGCGGGCAGGGGAGGGGGAGGGACGTCAGTTTGCTCTCAACTGTGGTCCCACAAGCCAGCAAAAACGCAAGACAAAGCGCGTTCCATTCGGTGGGCAACATGGAGGGTCCAGCGTGCTGGGCTGCAACGCGAACGCGACAAGAGCGATGTATAGTCAAAACCGATTGACCGGTCGTCACCAGAACCACTATTCACACCAGAACCTTCGCTGCTCGGCCTATGCCAGCCACTGCCCTAAAACCACACCAAATCTCCAGCCCATTCCCCCACCTTTCGATCCCCTAGCCCGCATCAAGCGTCCCCTAGTTCGCCGGAAAGCCATGGTGCGCCGCAAGATCACTTACTACAAGATGCTGACGCCGGAGCGCCATGCAGAAATCGCGGTGGAAAAGAACTTGCATGCCATATTTTGTCCTACCCTCCCGTGGCAGCGGGGTCCTATTGGAAACTAAGGGATATTAATGCCTCCTTTTAATAGAGTACCAGACCAAAGCATTAACACATAGTGAATACATGAACTCCTCAAACTACGGTTATCACCGGTAAGTATCCCGATTATTGTCACTTTGGGGTTAACGGATCATAACACATAATAGGTGACTATAGACTTGCAAGATAGGATCAAGAACTCTCATATATTGATGAAAACATAATAGGTTCAGATCTCAAATCATGGCACTCGGGCCCTAGTGACAAGCATTAAGCATAGCAAAGTCATAGCAACATCAATCTCAGAACATAGTGGATACTAGGGATCAAACCCTAACAAAACTAACTCGATTACATGATAAATCTCATCCAACCCATCACCGTCCAGCAAGCCTACGATGGAATTACTCACGCGTGGCGGTGAGCATCATGAAATTGGTGATGGAGGAAGGTTGATGATGACGATGGCGACGGATTCCCCTCTCCGGAGCCCTGAACGGACTCCAGATCAGCCCTCTCGAGAGAGTTTAGGGCTTGGCAGTGGGTCCGTATCGTAAAACGCGATGAATCCTTCTCTCTGATTTTTTTTCTCCCCGAACACGAATATATGGAGTTGGAGTTGAGGTCGGTGGAGCGTCAGGGGGCCCACGAGGCAGGGGGGCGCGCCCCCACCCTCATGGACAGGGCGTGGGCCCCCTGACGTGGATCTTTCTTCCAGTTTTTTATATATTCGAAAATAATTCTCCGTTGATTTTTAGGTCATTCCGAGAACTTTTATTTATGCATAAAAATAGCACCATGGCAATTCTACTGAAAACAGCGTCAGTCCGGGTTAGTTCCATTCAAATCATGCAAGTTGGAGTCCAAAACAAGGGCAAAAGTGTTTGGAAAAGTAGATACGACAGAGACGTATCAGATGCTGAAAGTTATATACTGTAATATGCATGGCTGCAGATGGTGCTACCGCCGTTGAAATTCTTCGTGCGGAGCTGGCTCGGTCCAAGGAGCAGGCCCGATGTAGTAATGCGGCTGCCGAAAAGGCATCGGATGAGTTAAAAGATGAACTAGCTGCTCGGCGTCAAGACGAGGAGAAGATATCCGCGATGGCGTTTGAACTAAAAAATGTTGCTAGCCGCTGTGAACTCCTTGAGAAGGAGAATGAAGCCAAAACGGCTGAACTTGACAAGGCCTTACGAGAGGCGAGAGAAGCGCGGTCTGAATCCAGAGCAGCCCGTGAGGAGATCCGGCAAGCTGGGGAGATTGCGGCTGGTAAGCCCTTTTTGCTACAGACTAAGTTCGGCGATCTGAACTATGCTAAGCTTAACCAATTGTGGAGTTCTCTGTATGAGTTTTTAGACTTGCCGAAGAGTTCTTCCGATGCGGCACAGTTTTACCAGGCGCGAGAGGAGTATGCAACACAGAAGCTTTTCTGGTCACAATTCGGCGCGTCGAAGCGCCCCTGTTGCTGAATGAGCAGATGTCCCGGTGGGCCGAGCTTCATAGGATATCCGGCGCTGCCATGAAGAACGTCATAATCCGGTTATGGCCAACTGAGCCTATTCCGAATAGTTACTTCGGCTTGATACAACGGCTTGTTGACGCGGTGCCACGTATCGACGCTGTGAAGCGGTCGGTGTGCATCGAGGGTGCACGGATGGCCTTTTCCCGAGTCAAGACATTCTAGGGGAAGATGAAGGCCATCGATGTTACTGTGAAGAGTCCACCCAAGGGCAAGGACCGCCACGAAACGGAGCATTATTTTGAAGACGTCCTAGTGGCCGCCCGCTTGGTAGAGGGTCAGTGCTCGAAAGACATAATGTTGGAGTGAGGTGTATGGGAATTGTATGAGACAATTTTATAGTTAATCTGTTTTTATATATTGCTCGAAAGTTTGTGTTCCTCCTGTGCGGCTGTTTTAATATAATCTGAAAGTTTTCCAGTCGTCGGCTTCAGCCCCCTCGTAGGAAGTACGAGGGTGTTCGGAAAAGCATTTGATCACTCTTGACCCAACGTCTTGGTCCGTGAAGGAGGTGTCGCGAACCAGGCAACCAGATTATAGGGCGTTAACACTTTCACTTAGCCATAGGAGTTTTATGGTGGGTCTACGATACAGCCCCTGCTATGTATGCGGCTTATTCATACAATGCATGTACATATTTGACCGAAAAGAGGTCCTTCATGTGTCACGGAGGAATCGCTAGACTGAAGTATGCTGTAAAAGCTGTTCGGACTTTGTTGGCAACTCATTTGTTCCCGTACCGAGCCCCTGGCAAGTTTAAGCCGGGGTATATCTGTGAAACAACCATAGGAGGCGTATTCATTTGTGGAAAGACGCGGATGATTAATTTGGATAATGTGAACTAGGACCTGAGTGATATGCCAATGATTACTTGATATATAGAAATTCCATGACCCCGGCTATTTGATATGCCCTGGGTTGAAGGCAGAGGAAAAAGGCATGTTACAGGCTTGAAAAAGAGTGTGGTCTACAAAAAGTTATTTTGGACCTCCTGTCGCATGTCTGCGCCGCTTGTCCTCGGCGAGGGGAATCCTTGAAGGAAGTAGCCCCGTAGGTGAGTGTACGGATCCGAACTCCGATGGAGTCGGTCTTAGATGTTTCTCCTTTGTGCCACCTGCTTTTAAGAGATAATGAAGAAAGAAAAAGGAAAGTAGATAAAAATGTTACCGGAGTGCTTGCATACTTGTCCGTATTATGCTTCTGCCAATGCCCATGGTATCTTAAGTGCGTAGTTATGTATGCGCAATATAGTTTTAACGGGTATATGAGATGGGCAACGGAAGCCAAACTGCTATTTCTGCTCCGGATTTAATCAACCTTCGGGGGGAAATTGCTTCTGGCCCCCGGCATTTGGCTGGTGAACCACTCCGTCGTCCCTATTACCTAGTGGCCCCCTTCCCTTGTGTTCGGCGTTGGGCTTGCCGGCCTGCTTGAGGATCCAATAGCTTCTGTTGGTATGATTAGCTGGTTTATTGGGGTGGTCGTGAATCTGGCAGGGTCGGCACAGTATCCTGTCTAGGTTGGATGGTCCGTCTCTGTTCGCCTTGAATGGCTTTTTCCGTTGACCGGGCTTGGGATTGCTGAATCCGGCGTTGACCGCTGTGTCGCATGATCTTTCATTATCATTGTGACTGTTGTGTTTGCTTTGTCGTGTCTTGCCATTGCCGTCTCGGATTTCGGAAGTGCCCGAGTCGCTGGCGATATTGCTTCTACGAGCGAGCCAGCTGTCTTCTCCCGCGCAAAAGCGGGTCATTAGAGTGGTAAGGGCTGTCAGGGATCTAGGTCCTTCTTGACCGAGGTGGCGTGCAAGCCATTCATCTCGGACGCTGTGTTTAAAGGCCTCAAGGGCTTCCGCGTCCGGACAGTCTACGATTTGGTTCTTTTTAACTAAGAACCTAGTCTAGAGCTTCATGGCTGACTCTCCGGGCTGCTGGACAATGTGACTTAAGTCATCAGCGTCTGGTGGCCTGACATATGTTCCTTGGAAGTTGTCGCGAAAGGCGTCCTCCAAATCTTCCCAGTTGCCAATAGAATTTTCTGGCAGACTGTTTAACCAGTATCGAGCTGGTCCTTTGAGTTTTAGTGGTAGGTATTTGATGGCATGAAGGCCGTCTCCACGGGCCATGTGGATATGGAGGAGGAAGTCCTCGATCCATACCGTGGGATCCGTTGTTCCATCGTATGATTTGATATTTATAGGTTTGAACCCGTTTGGGAATTCTTGCTCCATTACTTTGTCTGTGAAGCAAAGAGGGTGTGCGGCACCTCTATGTTGGGCCACACTACGACGTACCTCCGATGGAGTCCATTTGCGGTTTTTGTCTCAGTCGTGGCTAGGTTTGTCACGTCTGAATAGGTGGCCGTCGTGGCGTGTCAAGGTATGTCCTCGCGATCCGTAGATCGCTCTTGAGTGTCCTGCTCTACTACCCAAGTCTTGTTGGAGGTTGTATGCACAACCCTGAGCTGTTTTATTCTTGCCTTTACGGCGAGGTCGGGCGTCTGGTGTTCGGCTTGAGTTGTCGCTTTACCCAGACCAAGTTGTGGTCGACATGTCACCTTGTGTGATGATGACACGGGCTCGAGCGCCTTGTCACCGCCCTGGGGTAGCAATCTACGCTTCGGGTAGCTTTTGGCTGGGCCACTAAGGCTGTATTCTTCGGCGGCTAGGACTTCAGTCCGTCTATCATTGAGCAGATCTTGGTCAGCTTGAAGCTGTTGCTGCTTCTTTTTCAGGCTCCTTGCAGTGGCTATTAGTTGGCGCTTGAAGCGCTCCTGCTCAAGAGGTTCCTCAGGCACGATGAAATCCTCGGTGCCGAGGCTCACCTCATCCTCAGAGAGTGGAAGGTAATTGTCGTGCTCCAAATCTTCGTGCGTGGCCTGTTTACCAGGGCTAACCTGCCCATCTTCCCGTTCATCTTGTTCATTAGCTGTATCAACGGGGTCTTCATTGTCTTCATCATCGTCGTCCATACTGTCAATGTTCTCAGAGTGGTAATCGGGTGTATCGGTCGAATCCTCGACCGTGGCTATCAAGTGGGTGGTGGGTGGGAAGCAAAATTCTCCACCGTCAGCCCCTGGTTTGAGCCGGATATAGTTCGGCTGTGAGTCCTCCGCCAAGACAGGTTCGTTAAGGAATTTAGCACATCGCCCAAGGGCGAGTGCTAGGAGATGTCTGCGGCGCTGAATTCGAAGATCGATAAACGATCAAGCTCGGCGTCCGCGGGCTCACGTGGTTCGGAACTTATGGCCGGAGACGAGTCTAGAGTTCCGGTGACAAAGACGTTGTGAGAGGTTAAGTCTATGGGTGGCTCCAACGCCGTGGAATCTGTGGCCTCTGTGGTGGGGTTGATCCTCCCGTCCTTGGATGGCGCAACTTGCTTCGGATCTAGGACCAGAGTGGTTATAGGAGCAATCTCCTGGATGCGTCCAGATGATAGATTTAGGTTATGATCATCGGGGTGACCGGGAGCGGCTACCGCGGTCTCGAATTCGGCGAAGATCAAATCTCCGCAGATGTCTGCAACGTAGTTCAAGCTCCCAAATCTGACCTGATGGCCAGGGGCGTAGCCTTCGATCTGCTCCGGATGGCCAAACGAGTTGGCCCGCAGTGCGAAGCCGTCGAACATGAAGATCTGTCCGGGGAGGAAAGTTTCTCCTTGGACGACGTCATTATTGACGATTAAAGGGGCCATCAAACCTTTTAGAGACAGCACAGAGGAACTCTCAATGAAAGCACCAATGTCGGTGTCAAAACCGGTGGATCTCGGGTAGGGGGTCCCGAACTGTGCGTCTAAGGTCGATGGTAACAGGAGACAAGGGACACAATGTTTACCCAGGTTCGGGCCCTCTCTACGGAGGTAATACCCTACGTTCTGCTTGATTGATATTGATGAATATGAGTATTACAAGAGTTGATCTTCCTCGAGATCGTAATGGCTAAACCCTAGAGGTCTAGCTTGTATGGTTATGATAATGAGTCTCCCCGATCCAAACTAAGTTCTCCGGTTTATATAGACACCGGAAGGATCTAGGGTTACACAAGGTCGGTTACAAAGAAGGGAATCTACATATCCATCCGCCAAGCTTGCCTTCCACGCCAAGGAGAGTCCCAGCCAGACACGGGTACAGTCTTCGGTCTTCGCATCTTCATAGCCCATCAGTCCGGCCCATGGCTAACAGGCCGGACACCCGAGGACCCCTTAGTCCAGGACTCCCTCAAGGACCCTGTGGTAGTAGAGGCCGTTGCCGCTGGATGAACAGTACCCCGATCGATCGAGCCGGTGGATGAACAGGACCCCGTGGAGCGGTGGATGAACGGGACCCAGTGGAGGGCTGGATGAACAGGACAACCCCGTGGAGGGCTGGATGAATAGTAGCCGGTGGAGGGCTGGATGAATAGTAGCCCATGGAGGGGTGGTTGAACAGGACCCCGCGGAGAGGGCTCGTTGAACAGTAGCCGGTGGAGGCTGGATGAACAGGAGCCCATGGATGAACAGTCGCAGGTGGAGGTTGGAGGATGTCGACTGTGGATGAACAGGAGCCCGTGGAGGCTGGAGGAGGTCGACGGTGGAGATGAACAGTATCCCGTGGAGTCCCGTTTGGCGGTACGCCACAACCCTCTCGATGAACGGGACCCCCGTTTCGACCGTAGCGCTCCAACACAAGTCCGTTTCCTCTGTTTTGCGGTACGCCACACCCCTCCCGATCAACAGGACCCCATTTCCACCGTAGGAGGTCCGTTTCCTCCGTTTTGCGGTACGCCAGACCCCTCCCGATGAACAGGATCCCGTTTCCACCATGGCCGGTCGAACACAAGGCCGTTTCCTCCGTTCTCCGGTATGCCAGGCCACGTTTCCATCGGCTGTTCCGTCCAAGCCGGTTGGCTCCCGATGAATAACACGCATTCCGTTGCCTCCTGATGAACACGACGCATTCCGTTGCCTCCCCATGAACACGGCGATGACGCAGCCACAGCCATGTACACGAGCCCTGGCCATACGTATGCGCGAGTAGGCGTTTGAGACCCCGCCCGTATGTACGTACGTGGCCGTATTTACTTTGTTGCACCCTGGCCGCTATATGTACATGTACATGCTACGTGTGCGCCTCTACTACGACACGTGCCCTTCCTTACACGGCCACGGTTCACCGCTGCAGCCTGCAGACAGACCGATCGACCGGTATGTACGTACACGTTCGTGACTAGAATGACAACGCTGCGTACGCTTCGACCGGGTGGGTCCCGACTGTCAGGCACTTCCTTGCGTGCGAAGATGTAGCTGGTGGGTCCTAGTAGTCAGGGGGGCGAATCATTTTTTTTGCCTGTAATATGGACGCACTTCCTTGCATGCGAAGATGTAGCTGGTGGGTCCCAGTAGTCAAGGGGAGAAAACATTATTTTTCAGGGTAAAAAGGATGCAGTTGCATGCATGCGTTCATGGGCATGGTGCGTCCCCACTGTCAGCCTCTCACGTACAGTCATCTTCCGACGACTCTCGTTTTTTGACCACGTTGACCACACTGTGCCGAGCGCACCATGGCCGGTGGACGATGGTGAGGCCCCAGACTAGAACGACCCGGAGATGGGGAAGACGCGGCAGTGGAGTCGTTGATGGAGAGGAGTGGGAAACTTGACTAGTTCGGGTGCGCGGCAGCACTGCCACCCACGAGAGACAGGAGCAAGAACAGAGGTTGAAGGAGCATGGTTGTTGGATTAACATCCAACGGCCCAGCTGCTAGAATCATTTGTTGATTAAGTTGACAAAGCCCTGCGTACACGTCTGCTTAGTAGGCCCACAAGTCAGCCACCAAATCTGCCGAGGCCCAGCTGTCATCGGGAGGAATGTTTCTTTTTGCATAACAAGGAGGCATTTCCTTCCATGCGAAGATATAGCCGGTGGGTCCCAGCTGTCAGGGGGAGGTAACATCTTAATAAGGAGGAACTTTCCTTGCGTGCGACCATGGACCTTGTGGGTCCCAGCCGGCAGGCTCTCCATGTACAGTCCTCTTCCGATGACTCTCGTTTGTTGACCACGCCGCGCCGAGCACAGTGAGGCGGTGGACGACGGCGAGGCCCTAGACTAGAACGTCTAGGAGATGGGGAAGACGCGACAGTGGAGTCGCAGATGGAGAGGAGTGGGAAACTTGACTAGTTCGGGTGTGGGGTGCGCCTACACTCGGCAGAGAATAACACGAGGTGCGGAGTGGAGGGATGGCCTGGCTATCGGCGGGGTAGCGTTTCGCTAAGGCGCGCAAAACAACGCCACTAGATGCCGGAGGCTGGAGCAGGCGGTCCCGGCAGCGTTGGGGGAAGAAGACGAGAGATTGAAGAAGAATGCCAGCCGTTGGATATAATTCCAACGCCTTGCTTAGGCTTCGACCTACTGGCCCACATGTCAGCTCCATTTGTTTTCTTTAGTCCATTTGGTGGGCTGGGTGAAACAATGATGTAGCATCTATGTAGCCAGTTTATGTATATGGTAGAATTTAAAGCCCATTTGCATTTTTCTCGAAATCCACGGACTTGCTGGGCTGGGTGAAAATACCATATTGGGCTGGACGAAGAAATGTTATAAAAACATAAACACATGATTGCACGTGTATTAGTGCATTGGTCAATAAAATCTTTGCAAGCTTATGTACGCAATCACTAGGAGTTAACTTGCCAAGTTATATATAAACAAATATTATTATTATTTTGTAAGAACTTTCAATTTATGAAATAAAATATTATTTTAATTTGATGAGTCAATAGGACGTGGGGTATTATTATTTTTTAGCTAGATGTGGGGCAGTTGAGTTGGTTCTATGGAAAAGTACTGGGAGAAAACTCTGTTTACATCGAAAAAGAAAGTGGGAGAAAATTCAGATATAGGATTAATGAAGATGAAAAATAAAGGAAGTGAGAAGGTGTATAAAATGGTTGGATGAACGACAGGTTTAAGGGAACCTTATGTTGTTTCTATTATATATATATATGTATGTAATAAGATAAGATATAAATATAGGTTCACTTTTGCATTCTTATAGAAAACATAGGTTTAGTTTTGCATTCTTATAAAAAATAGAACTGAGATGTGCGTCGTCTTGAAAAAACAAAGATAACTTGGGCTGCTGATGTTATAGACAAGCTAGGTTGGGAGGCCCAAAGGCCGCTTGATACCTGCTGGATCCAAAAAATGTTGAAACATGTCGTGGGCTGCCCATGTTAAACAACAAAACCTAGGCCATGGACCTGGTGGGCCTGGGACTGTCAGCCTCTCGACGAACAGTTGTCTCCTGATTGCTCTTGTTTTGCTGACAATGTTGGGAACGACAGATGGCGGCACCGCGGCGAGAGCACCAAGGCGGAGGACTACGTTGAGACCTCGGACCAAACGAACCAGAGCGGGGGAAGACGCAGGCGGAGGGGAGTACGAGGGTTGACTTGTTCGGGTGTAGGGTGGGCCGGCGGAGCTGCCGCCGCTGGACAATGTGTTGGAGTAGAGGGATGGCCTGGCCAACGCCATAGGCTATGATGGCCAGCCGCTGTATAGGAAGAGGACGAAAAATTGAACAAAATAAAGAAATACAAATGGATAGGTGGTTGGTCCCATATGTCTGTGTACGAGACCTGCTGGGTCCACCTGAGAAGGGGAATATGTTGGGAGGAAGAAGATTCAAAGCACGGCAGCCGAGTGAACTAGTTTCTTTATAAGGACGAGTGAACTAGTTACATACATAAGCAAATAGCCACTAAAAAACCAAACAGGTTAATGGGTTCTTAAAAGAAATATTTCGGACAAAACAGATAATTACGACACATAGGCTAATGCATGAAACACTTAGATGATAAAGGTGCTTATAAACAGATAAAGTACAACATCTAGACCTTCCTGGCACGCTTGATCATGATGCTGTGGCTGTCCGTGTACTCATCGGTTACGGGAAGCAGACACGCCCTCATGTCCAAGATCCACCTATACATGTCGTAGCATGCGTATGCGTCCTTGGCTGCGTAGGTTATGTAGGACAGATTCAGAAGTACCTCCCACGTGTTCAGGTCCTTTGGTATCATTGTCTTCTTTCATGTTGGCATATCAGGGGTCGATGATGGTCTCGGCGAGATCAACCACGAAGTCCTTCTCCTGCCCGTTATCGATGATCTTGTATTTCTTCTGGATGTCGACAAGCTTGTTGCACCAGATGGCCGAATCGTCATGTTCTTCCTTCTCTCCATCGTAGCGAAGGTGCAGTCGGCGCTGCCGATGAAACTGGTGAATGCTCCAGAACCTCTAATGGCCCTACAGCAGTGGTAGATGAGAACCTCATCCCGCACACATACCTGGGCGACGGCGATCCGCTGGTCCCTGTCAGGAGATGAATGGACGGGCACAAGGTCTAGTCCTGCGACCTTGTGCTTTCTCGTCCTGTAGGTACTGCTTGAACTCGGCGAGGCAGAGCTTCACCGAGTCCAGATCGTTGCTGTACATCACATTCAACTTGGTGCAGCCATAGGACTGAATGGCGAACTCAAAGGGGAACTCCTTGCTGAAGTCCATATCCAGCAGGCTCACCCCTCGGATCGCCATTGGAGTCTCTTCAAGTGAACGAGTGGGTAGGCGGCGGCATCAGTTCGTTTTTCAGCTCTTGGGGAACTGGATTCAACAGTAAACTGAGTGTGTACGGGTGACAATAGTTACTACCCCTCCCTCGCCCGCTGCACGCCCGGCAGAAAATGCACCCTTGGCGCATTCAAACGCCTCCATTAAGAAACCTACTCCGGCCACAAGTCGGTTCATGAGCGGGTCTGTATTGGTACAATAATAACAAGAGTTAGTGGTCACTTTACTTAAATTTAATTAGCTTTAATAGAAATTTATACTTAAAACAAGGAATGCATTGGCTCGTTCTATCAGTGCCACAGGATCAACATGCACAATAATTAGAATTATTATTCTCAAGATGCACATGATCAGCACATTTGTCGCACTTTCACACATATAATACTACCAAGTTTGAACTGTTTGTTATGGTTGTTGTCATCTGCATCATCATGCCGTGTTTCCCAGCTTGCAAGATTCAGAACCAACAAATAAGATCCAAATAATAAGTACAACAAAGATTCCTACACATCTCATTGATTCCCAGCTTGCAAGATTCATAACCAACAAATAAGATTCAAATAACAAGTACACCAAAGATGCCTAGACATCTCATTGATTCCTAGCTTGCAAGATTCAGAACCAACCCATTAGAACCTTTTGATAAAGTGAATATCGGGATTAAATCCATATTGGCTAGCCGTGTCATACAGCCCAAGAACTTGGCGAATGCTCTTGACAGTCACAACATCTGTAGTTGAGTATTCCTGTTTGCACAACATATATAAGAAGAGCATGATTACTATAATAGTGGCACTCCTTGAACTCAACCTGAAGCTCCACTCGGATGAGGCCTGCCTGGAGTTACATGATTCAATTCATGCGCCTTTTTCTGTAGTTCACCTGAAATGAAGCAAAGATTGCATCATTCAGCTATCAAGAAGTACTTGCTCTCGTGAGCTGGCAGGTTCTTCTTTATTAGTTGCACTAAAATTGAGGAACATTAAGGTTGGCTGTCCGGCTCATGTAAGGTGCAACTATAATTTGCTTATCCTTTTGTGCAATTCCACTAAAATAAAGTGACATTATGGTGATAGTGACGGCTCATCTTGCAAAGGCTAATAAAATGTTGCACGAGATTACCAGATGAATTTAACAGAGATTTTGGAAACTCCAATCACCATTTTGTGCAGTTCCACCAAAATTGAGAGATGTTGCCCACGTGACATTTTAGTTGAACTGCACAAGACACTCATTCCAAAAAAAGTGTTTTGTGTAGTTCACCAAAAGGGCACAATAGCAATAAGGTGAAATGGATATCCCTATCTGCACAAAAAGATATAAAGTAAACAGTTGATGGTCAATAAGAATATATGAAACATACACAAAATGAAAAGAAGCATCTTAATTATGTTCATGGCAATCACGCAAGGACAATAGAAATTTTAAAACGTCAGCAATGCTTCATGTTACCAGAAGCATTACGATCAACAATGACATTCGTCAAATATGGGATTACTTTAATGGTGGCATTGCTTGTTTACCAGATACAGTAAATCAACAGCAACTAAAGAGTTGGTTTAAGGGCATGGGACCGTGGGGACACTAGGACACTCAGCAGCATAAAGGAGCAACTTACTTATCATACTGGGGAAAACAACAGGAGTACCATTTGTAACACAGTAGTACCATTTGTAACATAGTTTAATTGCATCATATCATTGGAGGCATTAGATTAACAATAACACTAGTTTGATGGTGGTTCACACTTTATTCATGGTGCTTTCCGTAAAATGCTTGCCAAGTATGATGTTAACCATAGAATTGCATCACCCTATCATCCTCAGTCCAGTGGTCAAGTTGAACTTAGCAATAGAGAAATAAAATTAATTTTGCAAAAGACTGTCAATAGCTCCAGGAAGAATTGCTCTAAGAAATTAGATGGTGCACTTTGGGCTTATAGAACAGTTATAAAAATCCTATGGGTATGTCTCCTTATAAAATGGTTTATGGAAAAGCTTGTGATTTGCCTCTTGAGTTAGAACATAAATCTTATTGGGTAGTTAAAGAACTCAATTATGATTTCAAACTTGCTGGCGAATTGAGGTTATTTGATATAAGCTCATTAGATGAATGGAGAACCCAAGCTTATGAAAATGCAAAGTTATTCGAAGAAAAGTTAAAAGATGGCATGACAAAAGAATCCAAAAGCGTGAGTTTAAAGTTGGAGAATATGTTCTTTTGTACAACTCTCGTTTTAGTTTTTTGCAGGGAAGCTCCTCTTGAAATGGGAAGGCCCCTATGTCATCGAGGAGGTTTACCGGTCTGGAGCCATCAAAATAAATAATTTCGACGGCACTAACCCAAAGGTTGTCAATGGGCAACGAATAGAACATTATATCTCAGGTACGCCTATTAATGTTGAAAGTAATATTATCCAAACTTTGACATCGGAAGAACACATAAAAGAGTCCTTCCGGAACACTCTAGAATCGTGAAATTAAGGAGGTACGTGATACGGTAAGTAAACGGACTTCGAAAAATATGCAAAAATACTTTTTATCAGTTTTGGAATATTTTTAAATTTTGGAAATAAAGGAACTCCCAGGAAGCATACCCTGGTGGGCACAAGACACCAGGGCGATAAAAAAATCTATATATACTTCCCGAATCTATTGATCACTGTATCGCGGAGAAATCCTCTGCTCTCTTTTTCCTTGTTATTTTCTGTCAGATCCCATCTACCCTGGCCTTTTCAAGCTCCTCCAAGGACAGGATATCTCCGTCACCACCAAAAGGAGAATTGAGTATTGGGTATGGGCACTCCCCTTGGCTTTCGCCAAGCTTGGGGGAGGTACCCCGTGATAACACACAAGTATAGGGGATCGCAACAGTTTTCGATAAGTAAGAGTGTCGAACCCAACGAGGAGCTAAAGGTAGAACAAATATTCCCTCAAGTTCTATCGACCATCGATACAACTCTACGCATGCTTGACGTTCGCTTTACCTAGAACAAGTATGAAACTAGAAGTACTTTGTAGGTGTTTTTGGATAGGTTTGCAAGAATATAAAGAGAGCGTAAATAAAGAGTAAGGGCTGTTTAGATAAAGAAGCAATAAAGTTAGTATAGCGAGTGTGGAAAAGTGGTGGTAGGAGTTGTGGAATCGTCCCTAAGCAATTGACTACTTTACTAGACCGATAGCAAGTTCTATGTGGGAGAGGCCACTGCTAGCATGTCATCCCTGACTTGGAATTCTATTCACTTATGATTGGACCTATTAGCAAGCATCCGCAACTACTAACGTTCATTAAGGTAAAAGCCAACCATAGCATTAAGATATAATGGTCCCCGTTCAATCCTGTATGCATCAATTTCTATGCTAGGCTGAAGTTTCCATCACTCTTGCCCTCCAATACATAGTCCTATCAACATACAACTAACCCTATGGTGTGATCCACACGCGCGCTCATATGATGGGCACCAAAGGACAGCAACATAACCACAAGCAAATTAAATCAATCATAGCAATTCATCAACCACCGATAGGACAATGAAAATCTACTCAGACATCATAGGATGGCAACACATCATTGGATAATAATATGAAGCATAAAGCACCATGTTCAAGTAGAGGGTACATCGGGTTGCGGGAGAGTGGGCCGCTGTAGATAGATGGGGGAAGGTGATGGAGATGTTGGTGAAGATGATGGAGGTGTTGGTGTAGATCACGATGATGATGATGGCCCCCGGCGGCGTTCTGGCACCACCGGAAGCGAGGGGGAGAGAGCCCCCCTCCTTCTTCTTCTTCCTTGAACTTCTCCCTAGGTGGGAGAAGGGTTTCCCCTCTGGTCCATGGTCTCCATGGCGTGGGAGAGGCGAGAGCCCCTCCGAGATTGTATCTGTCTCTCCGTCTCTCTTTGTTTTTGCGTTCTCTCATTTTGCCCTTTCACCATTTCTTAAATTCCCGGAGATCCGTAACTCCGATTGGGCTGAAATTTTAACACAATCTCTATCCGGATATTAGATTTCTTGCGGAGAAATAAGGGCATCAACCTCCTTACGGGGTGGACACGAGGGCCCAGGGAGCGCCTAACCCCCTAGGGCGTGCCTCCCTGCCTCGTGGCCCCCTCGGGCATCGTCTCGCGTTGATTCTTCTTCCCGAAAATCACATATATTCCAAAAAAATCTCCGTCAGTTTTTATCCCGTTTGGACTCCGTTTGATATGGATTTACTGTGAAATAAAAACACGCAACAAACAGGAACTGGCACTGGGCACTGGATCAATATGTTAGTCCCAAAAAATAGTATAAAAAGTTGCCAAAAGTATATGAAAGTTGTATAATATTGGCATGGAACAATAAAAAATTATAGATACGACGGAGACGCATCAGCATCCCCAAGCTTAATTCCTGCTCGTCCTCGAGTAGGTAAATGATAAAAAAGATAATTTTTGATGTGGAATGCTACCTAGCATAATCTGGATCATGTAATCTAATCATGGCACGAGTGATTCAAGGCAATAGTCTATTATTTGACACTAAGACAATAATACTTCAAGCATACTAATAAAGCAATCATGTATTTTCAAAATAACAAGGCCAAAGAAAGTTATCCCTACAAAATCATATGGTCTGGCTATGCTCCATCTTCACCACACAAAATATTCAAATCATGCACAACCCCGATGACAAGCCAAGAAATTGTTTCATACTTTTGACGTTCTCAAACCTTTTCAACTTTCACGCAATACATGAGCATGAGCCATGGACATAACACTATGGGTGGAATAGAATATTGTGGTGGAGTTTGTGTGGAGAAGGCAAAAAAGGAGAAAGTCTCATATCGACGCGGCTAATCAACGGGCTATGGAGATGCCCATCAATTGATGTCAATGTGAGGAGTAGGGATTGCCATGCAACAGATGCACTAGGGCTATAAGTATATGAAAGCTCAGACTGAAACTAAGTGGGTGTGCATCCAACTTGCTTGCTCATGAAGACCTCGGGCATTTGAGGAGGCCCGTCATCGGAATATACAAGCCAAGTTCTATAATGAAAATTCCCACTACTATATGAAAGTGATAACTCAATGAGACTCTCTATATGAAGAACATGGTGCTACTTTGAAGCACAAGTGTGGTAAAAGGATAGTAACATTGTCCCTTCTCTCTTTTTTCTCTCATTTTTTGTTTTGTTTTTGTTTTTTTGGTGGGCTTCTTTGGCCTCTTTTTTTTATTTGGGCTTCTTTGTCCTATTTTATTTTGATAACCTCACATGGGATAATGTTCTAATAATGATGATCATCACACTTTCATTTACTTACAACTCAATATTACAACTCGATACTAGAACAAAGATATGACTCTATATGAATGCCTCAAGCGGTGTACCAGGATGTGTAATGATCTAGCATAGCAATGACATCAAAAAACGGACAAGACATGAAAACATCATGCTAGCTATCTTACGATCATGCAAAGAAATATGACAATAAATGCTCAAGTCATGTATATGATGATGATGGAAGTTGCATGGCAATATATCTCGGAATGGCTATGGAAATTCCATAATAGGTAGGTATGGTGGCTATTTTGAGGAAGATATAAGGATGCTATGTGTGATAGAGCGTATCGTATCACAGGGTTTGGATGCACCGGCGAAGTTTGCACCAACTCTCGAGGTGAGAAAGGGCAATGCACGGTACCGAAGAGGCTAGCAACGATGGAAGGGTAAGAGTGCGTATAATCCATGGACTCAACATTAGTCATAAAGAACTCACATACTTATTGCAAAAATCTATTAGTCATCGAAACAAAGTACTATGCGCATGCTCCTAGGGAGATAGATTTGTAGGAAAATACCATCGCTCGTCCCCGACCGCCACTCATAAGGAAGACAATTAATAAATACCTCATGCTCCGACTTCATCACATAACGGTTCACCATACATGCATGCTACGGGAATCACAAACTTCAACACAAGTATTTCTAAAATCCACAACTACCCACTAGCATGACTCTAATATCACCATCTTTATATCGCAAGACTATTGCAAGGAATCAAACATATCATATTCAGTGATCTACAAGTTTTATGTAGGATTTTATGACTAACCATGTGAATGACCAGTTCCTGTCATCTCTCTAAATAGATATAAGTGAAGCAAGAGAGTTTAATTATTTCTACAAAAGATATGTCCACGCTCTAACAAATATAAGTGAAGCAAAAGAGCATTCTTCAAATGGCGGTTTTCTATGTGAAGAGAAACAGGCAATCCAAACTTCAACTGATATAAGCGAAGCACATGAAGCATTCTATAAAGCCATACTCAAAAGATATAAGTGAAGTGCAATGAGCATTCTATAAATCAACCAAGTACTATCTCATACCAGCATGGTGCATAAAATAAAAGTGAAAACTAAATGCAAAAGATGCTCCAAGATTGCACATATCGCATGAACGAAACGAATCCGAAAACATACCGATACTTGTTGAAGAAAGATGGGATGCCTTCCGGGGCATCACCAAGCTTAAACGCTTGAGTCTCCTTGAATATTTACTTGGTTTGCCTCGGGAATCCCCAAGCTTGATCTCTTGCCTCTCTTCCTTCTTCTCACATCGAGACCTCCTCGATCTTCGAACACTTCATCCACACAAAACTCAACAGAAAACTCGGTAAGATCCATTAGTATAATAAAGAAAATCACTACTCTAAGTACTATTGCAAACCAATTCATATTTTGTTTTTGCATTATAGATATTGTAATGTAACTTTTCCATGGCTTAATCCACTGATATAAATTGATAGTTTCATCAAAACAGGCAAACTATGCATCAAAAATAGAATCTGTCTTAAACAGGACAGTCTGTAGTAATATGAACATTTAGCATACTTATGGTACTTCAAAAATTCTACCAAAATTAGGAAAAATAAAAAATTTATATAGAAAGATAGTGCAAAACGTTTCAGAACCGTTTGACGTTCCAGTAAAAAATGTAAAATCGCGCACTATAGCCGAAGTTTCTGTCCTGCACTGTACAAACCAACAAGCATCTAAAACATCCTAAAGGCAAACCTTGGCACATTATTTTTATTACACAATGGAATTGTACAAGGAGATAATTATTTTTGTTGAAAAGTTTCTGTAATCAAGATTCACAAAGTTTCCGTGAGCATGAACAAATTCAAGGAGCTCCCCCACTTCAACAATGCTTGTCTCTCTCACTTTCACTTTCCTTTTTGAAAAAGTTTTGGGTTCCCCTCTTTATTTTTTTGTTTTTAAACTTTATAAAAGCACAAAACAGAAATAAATGACTCTCTAAACTTTTGGGTTGTCTCCCTGGCAGCGCTTTCTTTAGAGACATTAAGCTAGGCATATAGTGCTCAAGTAATGGATCCACCCGGATCCCAAGGTATATCAAAGCCAATTTTAGTTAACAATGATTTGTAATTTAGTAGTGAGCACAAAGTAAAATATATCATGTAATGAAGAAGTCTAACTCTCTTCCTATGCATCGGCATGTCATAAAAAAACAATTCATGCACACAAAGTAAAGGCCAATGCATGGTATAAGCAGTTTCTTGCAATTTTATCGTGTGGGAAACATAGAGAGGTGGAGATGTAGTTCCTCTCTCATAATAATTGCAAGTAGGAGCAGCAAGCACATGCATATTATATCTATCAAAATCATCATGTGTAATAGTATAACGCAACCCATCAATATAATCCTTAGCAAGAGCAAACTTCTCCGATATAGTGTAGTCGGGAGAATTCAAAAAGATAATAGGACTATCATGCGTGGGTGCAATAGCAACAATTTCATGTTTAACATAAGGAACTATAGCAAGTTCATCTCCATAAGCATAATTCATATTGGCATCTTGGCCACAAGCATAGCAAGCATCATCAAAAAGGGATATTTCAAGAGAATCAACGGGATCATAACAATCATCATAGCATTCATCCTTCGGTAAGCACGAAGGGAAATTAAAAAATGTATGATTTGAAGAGTTACTCTCATTAGAAGGTGGGCACAGGTGATCAATCCGCTCTTCCTCATTTTGTTCTTCGCTCTCCTCCTCATCTTTTTCATCCAATGAGCTCACAATGTCATTAATTTCTTCTTCCATAGACTCTTGCAAAATATTAGTCTCTTCTCGGACAGCGGAGGAGTCCTCAATATATGGTTTAACATAGGCATTAGAAGCATAATTATCGTAACAATGTTCAAGTATGGCAAAATTTTCAGATTTGTAAAGAGTAGCATCATACTTTTCAATCAAAGAAGCAACTTCATAAGCACCCTTAAAAGCAACAAATTCTTCGATTTTTTGAATATCATAGTAATTATAAACACCCTTAGAATACGAAGATACGATTCCATTATTGCTAAACTCACATTGGTAGGGAAGGTGTTTCTTAGGGTTTTCAGAACAACAAGTAACATCATATATTTCACATAAATTCCAAGCATAGCCCATCAAACTATGAATTTGGTCCGGTAAAAGTTCCCCCTTTTGAGATAAGCGGTGTCGCACATAAGAAGCATGCTCATCTAAAGATTTGCCCTCAACTAAGCTAGTTGGGGTTTCAGCACGAGCACAAAGGGATCGAAGATGATCCAAGTAAAAAGCTTTAGGAGTGTGATAGATTTTGAGTGGTTCTTCAATCATTGGTGTAGCAGGTACAACTTTTTTTGGTATTTTGCGTTTCCTACCCATAACTAAAGATAGAAAACAACTAAGAACAGCAAATAAAAAATTACTTAGTGATAAAGCAAACAAGCACGCATGAGAATATTCACCCCACGCTATTGCTCCCCGGCAACGGCGCCAGAAAAAGGTCTTGATAACCCACAAGTATAGGGGGTCGCAACAGTTTTCGATAAGTAAGAGTGTCGAACGCAACGAGGAGCTAAAGGTAGAACAAATATTCCCTCAAGTTCTATCGACCACCGATACAACTTTACGCACGCTTGAAGTTCGCTTTACCTAGAACAAGTATGAACCTAGAAGTACTTTGTAGGTGTTTTTGGATAGGTTTGCAAGAATATAAAGAGAGCGTAAATAAATAGTAGGGGTTGTTTAGATAAAGAAGCAATAAAGTTAGTATAGCGAGTGTGGAAAAGTGGTGGTAGGAGTTGTGGAATTGTCCCTAAGCAATTGACTACTTTACTAGACCGACAACAAGTTTTATGTGGGAGAGGCCACTGCTAGCATGTCATCCCTGACTTGGAATTCTATGCACTTATGATTGGAACTATTAGCAAGTATCCACAACTACTAACGTTCATTAAGGTAAAACCCAACCATAGCATTAAGATATAATGGTCCCCCTTCAATCCCGTATGCATCAATTTCTATGCTAGGCTGAAGTTTCTGTCACTCTTGCCCTCCAATACATAGTCCTATCAACATACAACTAACCCTATGGTGTGATCCACACACGCGCTCATATGATGGGCACCAAAGGACAGAAACATAACCACAAGCAAATTAAATCAATCATAGCAATTCATCAACCACCGATAGGACAATGAAAATCTACTCAGACATCATAGGATGGCAACGCATCATTGGATAATAATATGAAATATAAAGCACCATGTTCAAGTAGAGGGTACAACGGGTTGCGGGAGAGTGGACCATTGTAGATATATGGGGGAAGGTGATGGAGATGTTGGTGAAGATGATGGAGGTGTTGGTGTAGATTGCGGTAATGATGATGGCCCCCGGCGGCGTTCCAGCGCCACCAGAAGCGAGGGGGAGAGAGCCCCCATCCTTATTATTCTTCCTTGACCTTCTCCCTAGGTGGGAGAAGGGTTTACCCTCTGGTCCATGGTCTCCATGGCGTGGGAGGGGCGAGAGCCCTTCCGAGATTGGATATGTCTCCCCGTCTCTCTCTGTTTCTGCGTTCTTTGATTCTGCCCTTTCACCGTTTCTTAAATTCTCGGAGATCCGTAACTCCGATTGGGCTGAAATTTTAACACGAACTCTATCCGGATATTAGATTTCTTGCGGCGAAAGAAGGGCATCAACCGCCTTACGGGGTGGCCACGAGGGACCAGGACGCGCCCCCTGCCTTGTGGCCCCCTCGGGCATCGTCTCGCGTTGATTCTTCTTCCCAAAAATCACATATATTCCAAAAAAATCTCCGTCAGTTTTTATCCCGTTTGGACTCTGTTTGATATGGATTTACTGCGAAACAAAAACATGCAACAAACATGAACTGGCACTGGGCACTGGATCAATATGTTAGTCCCAAAAAATAGTATAAAAAGTTGCCAAAAGTATATGAAAGTTGTATAATATTGGCATGGAACAATCAAAAACTATAGATACGATGGAGATGTATCACCCCGGTATCATATCATCCCACTATATTTTTTCTTTTATTTATCTTAGTTCAATCTTTTGCTTTCAGATGAAATAAAGTTTAGTTCGATTCTTTCTTCTTTTGAGATTTTGCTTAGTGATCTATCCCTGTAATCGTGTGCAAGTTATATAACGAAGTTAGTTTTAGTTTTTGCTTTCTTTACTTTCATGTTGCAAATGAAGAAAAGAAATAAGGAAGAAAGAAAAAGAGAAAGGAAATAAATAATGAAAAGATTATATACTAATCCTATGGTAGGTGATGGCACCACATAAGGAAAAGTATAGGTATAAAATTTTATTAGAGACTGACAAACATAGCATTAGTCAATGATGCAACTCATGAAAGAATTAATAAGGGAAGAGAAGATTCACATATAGATATACTATCCTAGAAATCTTTTCTGATTGTGAGCCCTCATCAAAATATTATATGCCAAAATTGTTGACGTTGGACAAGGAAGACAACTTAATGGTTTGTGTTTGTTTATATTCACATAGAAGTCATATTGTCATAGATCCTTTAACATGTTATGCTTTCTCCCTATCTTTGCTAGCCTCTGTACTAAGTAGAAATACTACTTGTGCATCCAAAAACCCTTAAACCCAAATCTTTTTCAAATGTCCACCATACCTACCTAGGGATTGAGCAAGATCCCTCAAGTAAGTTTTCATCGGTGCAAAAAGGCAATAAAAATTGCTTCTAAAAGTGTGAGATCATTTAGTGTAAGAGAAAATTGAGCGTTGTACGAACTTGGATGACTAAGAATAAAAGCGACAGACTGCATAATAAAGGTTGTCATCTTAAGGGGAAATACAACGTGACATTCTCTTACACTAAGGGATTGAGCATACAAACAAATAAGCGCATGGCAACCTCTGCTCCCCTCTGCGAATGGCCTATCTTTTACTTTTATGCAAAGAGACAAAGTTTTCTCTCTATTCCTTTTATTTTTCTCTTTTGGCAAGCATCATGTGGTGAGGAAAGTGAAGGAAATATGCCCTAGAGGCAATAATAAAGTTGTTATTTATATTTCCTTATATTAAGATAAATGTTTATTATTCATGCTAGAATTGTATTAACTGGAAACTTAGTACATGTGTGAATACATAGACAAACGGAATGTCACTAGTATGCCTCTACTTGACTAGCTCATTGAATCAATGATGGTTATGTTTCCTAACCATAGACATGAGTTGTCATTTGATTAACGGGATCACATCATTAGAGAATGATGCGACTGACTTGACCCATCCATTAGCTTAGCACGATGATCATTTAGTTTGTTGCTATTGCTTTCTCCATAACGTATACATGTTCCTATGACTATGAGATCATGCAACTCCCGAATACTAGAGGAACACTTAGAGTGCTATCAAACGTCACAACGTAACTGGGTGACTACAAAGATGCTCTACAGGTGTATCTAATGGTGTTTGTTGAGTTGGCATAGATCGAGATTAGGATCTGTCACTCCGAGTATCGGAGAGGTGTCTCTGGGCCCTCTCGGTAATGCACATCACTATAAGCCTTGCAAGCAATGTGACTAATGAGTTATTTATGGGATAATGCATTACGGAACGAGTAAAGGGACTTGCCAATAACGAGATTGAACTAGGTATTGTGATACCGACGATCGAATGTCGGGCAAGTAACATACCGATGATAAAGGGAACAACGTATATCGTTATGCGGTTTGACCGATAAAGATCCTCGTAGAATATGTGGGAGCCAATATGAACATCCAGGTCCCGCTATTGGTTATTGACCGGAAATGTGTCTCGGTCATGTCTACATAGTTCTCGAACCCGTAGGGTCCGCACGCTTAACGTTCGGTGACGATCGGTATTATGAGTTTATGTGTTTTGATGTACCGAAGGTAGTTCGGAGTCCCGGATATGATCACGGACATGACGAGGAGTCTCGAAATGGTCGAGACATAAAGATTGATATATTGGATGGCTATATTCGGACACCGGATGAGTTCCGGGGGTCACCGGATAATTATCGGAGTGCCGGGGGGTTATCGGAATCCCGGGGGGGGGGGGGGGGGGAACTAATGGGCCACATGGGCCTTAGTGGAGAGAGAGAGAGGGCGGGCCAAGGCATGGCCGTGCGCTCCCTCCCCTCTAGTCTGAATTGGACTAGGGAAGGGGGGCGGCGCCCCCCTTTCCTTCTCTTCTCTTCTCTCCCTCTCCTTCCTTCCCCCTTCCTCCTCCTAGTAGGACTATGAAAGGGGAGTCCTCCTCCTACTAGGAGGAGGACTCCTCCCCTACTTGGCGCGCCTCCAAGGGCTGGTCGGCCTCTCCCTTGCTCCTTTATATACGGGGGCAGGGGCACCCTAGAACACACAAGTTGATCATTGATCCCATAGCCGTGTGCGGTGCCCCCCTCCACCATAATCCACCTCGGTCATACCATCGTAGTGCTTAGGCGAAGCCCTGCGACGGTAGCATCATCATCACCGTCATCATGATGTCGTGCTGACGAAGCTCTCCCTCGACACTCAGCTGGATCGAGAGTTCGTGGGACATCACCGAGCTGGACGTGAGCAGATCATGGAGGTGTCGTACTTTCGGTACTAGGATCGGTCGGATCATGAAGACATACGACTACATCAACCACGTTGTCAGAACGTTTCCGCTTACGGTCTACAAGGGTACGTGGAAAACACTCTTCCCCTCTCGTTGCTATGCATCATCATGATAGATCTTGCATGTGCGTAGGAATTTTTTTGAAATTACTGCGTTCCCCAACAGTGGCATCCGAGCCAGGTCTATGCGTAGATGTTATATGCACGAGTAGAACACAAAGGAGTTGTGGGCGTGGGTATATACATATTGCTTGCCGTCACTAGTTGATTCTTGATTCGGCAGTATTGTTGGATGAAGCGGCCCAGACTGACATTACGCGTACGCTTACGCGAGACTGGTTCTACCAACGTGCTTTGCACACAGTTGGCTAGTGGGTGTCAGTTTCTCCAACTTTAGTTGAATCGGATTCAATGAACAAGGTTCTTTCTGAAGATCAAAAAGCAATCACTATACCGCGTTGTGGTTTTTGATGCGTAGGTAAGAACGGTTCTTGCTTAGCCCATAGCAGCCACGTAAAACTTGCAGCAACAAAGTAGAGGACGTCTAACTTGTTTTTGCAGGGCATGTTGTAATGTGATATGGTCAAGACATGATGCTAAACTTTATTGTATGAGATGATCATGTTTTGTAACACAGTTATCGGCAACTGGCAGGAGCCATATGGTTGTCGCTTTATTGTATGAAATGCAATCGCCATGTAATTGCTTTACTTTATCACTAAGCGCTAGCGATAGTCGTAGAAGCAATAGTGGGCGAGACGACAACGATGCTTCGATGGAGACCAAGGTGTCAAGCCGGTCACAATGGTGATCATGACGGTGCTTTGGAGATGGAGATCAAACACACAAGATGATGATGGCCATATCATATCACTTATATTGATTGCATGTGATGTTTATCCTTTATGCATCTTATTTTGCTTAGTTCGGCGGTAGCATTATAAGATGATCTCTCACTAAATTTCAAGGTATAAGTGTTATCCCTGAGTATGCACCATTGCTATAGTTCGTCGTGCTGAGACACCACGTGATGATCGGGTGTGATAAGCTCTGCGTTCACATACAATGGGTGCAAACCAGTTTTGCACACGCGGAATACTCAGGTTAAACTTGACGAGCCTAGCATATGCAGATATGGCCTCGGAACACTGAGACCGAAAGGTCGAGCATGAATCATATAGTAGATATGATCAGCATAGTGATGTTCACCATTGAAAACTACTCCATCTCACGTGATGATCGGACATGGTTTAGTTGATATGGATCACGTGAACACTTAGATGATTAGAGATATGTCTATCTAAGTGGGAGTTCTTAAGTAATTTGATTAATTGAAGTTTAATTTATCATGAACTTAGTACCTGATAGTATTTTGCATGTCTATGTTGTTGTAGATAGATGGCCCGTGATGTTGTTCCGTTGAATTTTAATGCGTTCCTAGAGAAAGCTAAGTTGAAAGATGATGGTAGCAACTAAACAGACTAGGTCTGTAACTTGAGGATTATCCTCATTGCTGCACAGAAGAATTATGTCTTGGAAGCACCGCTTGGTGACAAACCTGCTGCAGGAGCAACACTAGATGTTGTGAACACCTGGCAGAACAAAGCTGATGACTACTCGATAGTTCAGTGTGCCATGCTTTACGGCTTAGAACCGGGACTTCAACGATGTTTTGAATGTAATGGAGCATATGAGATGTTTCAGGAGTTGAAGTTAATATTTCAAGCAAATGCCTGGATTGAGAGATACGAGATCTCCAATAAGTTCTACAGCTGCAAAATGGAGGAGAATAGTTCTGTCAGTGAACATATACTCAGAATTTCTGGGTACCACAACCACTTGACTCATCTGGGAGTTAATCTTCCTGATGATAGTGTCATTGATAGAGTTCTTCAATCACTGCCACCAAGCTACAAGAGCTTCGTGATGAACTATAATATGCAAGGGATGGATAAGACGATTGCTAAGCTCTTCGCAATGCTAAAGGCTGTGGAGGTAGAAATCAAGAAGGAGCATCAAGTGTTGATGGTCAACAAGACCACTAGTTTTAAGAAAAAAGGTAAAGGGAAGAAGGGGAACTTCAAGAAGAACAGCAAGCTAGTTGCTGCTCAAGTGAAGAAACCCAAGTCTGGACCTAAGCCTGAGACTGAGTGCTTCTACTGCAAAGAGACTGGTCACTAGAAGTGGAACTGCCACAAGTATTTGGCGGAGAAGAAGGATGGCAAAGTGAAAGGTATATTCGATATACATGTTATTGATGTGTACCTCTAATGCTCGCAGTAGTGCCTGGGTATTTAATACTGGTCCAGTTGCTAACATTTGCAACTCAAAATAGGGGCTACGGATTAAGCGAAGATTGGCTAAGGATGAGGTGACGATGCGTGTGGGAAATGGTTCCAAAATCGATGTGATCGCCGTCGACACGCTACCTCTACATCTACCTTCGGGGTTAGTTTTAGACCTAAATAATTGTTATATGGTGCCAGCGTTGAGCATGAACATTATATCTGGATCTTGTTTGATGTAAGACGGTTATTCATTTAAATCAGAGAATAATGGTTGTTCTATTTATATGAGTAATATGTTTTATGGTCATGCACCCTTGATGAGTGGTCTATTTTTACTAAATCTTGATAGTAGTGATACACATGTTCATAGTATTGAAGCTAAAAGATGCAGAGTTGGTAATGATAGTGCAACTTATTTGTGGCACTGCCGTTTGGGTCATATTGGTGTAAAGCGCATGAAGAAACTCCATTCTGATGGACTTCTAGAATCACTTGATTATGAATCACTTCGTACTTGCGAACCATGCCTCATGGGCAAGATGACTAAAACTCCATTCTCCGGAACAATGGAGCGAGCAACAGAGTTATTGGAAATCATACATACTGATGTATGTGGTCCAATGAACATTGAGGCTCGCGGCGGATATCGTTATTTTCTCACCTTCACAGATGATTTGAGCAGATATGGGTATATCTACTTAATGAAACATAAGTCTGAAACATTTGAAAAGTTCAAAGAATTTCAGAGTGAAGTGGAAAATAATCGTAACAAGAAAATAAAGTTTCTACGATCTGATTGTGGAGGAGAATATTTGAGTTACGAGTTTGGTCTTTATTTGAAACAATGCGGAATAGTTTCGCAACTCACGCCACCCGAAACACCACAACGTAATGGTGTGTCTGAACGTCGTAATCGTACTTTACTAGATATGGTGTGATCTATGATGTCTCTTACTGATTTACCGCTATCGTTTTGGGGTTATGCTTTGGAGACAGCCGCATTCACGTTAAATAGGGCACCATCAAAATCCGTTGAGACGACGCCTTATGAACTATGGTTTGGCAAGAAACCAAAGTTGTCGTTTCTAAAAGTTTGGGGCTGCGATGCTTATGTGAAAAAGCTTCAACCTGATAAGCTCGAACCCAAATCGGAGAAATGTGTCCTCATAGGATATCCAAAGGAGACTATTGGATACACCTTCTATCACAGATCCGAAGGCAAGACTTTTGTTGCTAAGTTCGGAAACTTTCTAGAGAAGGAGTTTCTCTCGAAAGAAGTGAGTGGGAGGAAAGTAGAACTTGATGAGGTAATTGTACCTGCTCCCTTATTGGAAAGTAGTTCATCACTGAAATCAGTTCCAGTGATTCCTACACCAGTAAGTGAGGAAGCTAATGATGATGATCATGAAACTTTTGATCAAGTTACTACCGAACCTCGTAGGTCAACCAGAGTAAGATCCACACTAGAGTGGTACAGTAATCCTGTTCTGGAGGTGATGTTACTTGACCATGATGAACCTACGAACTATGAGGAAGCAATGATGAGCCCATATTCCGCAAAATGGCTTGATGCCATGAAATCTGAGATGGGATCCATGTATGATAACAAAGTGTGGACTTTGGTTGACTTGCCCGATGATCGGCATGCCATAGAGAATAAATGGATCTTCAAGAAGAAGACTGACGCTAACAATAATGTTACTGTCTACAAAGCTTGACTTGTTGCAAAAGGTTTTCGACAAGTTCAAGGAGTTGACTTCGATGAGACCTTCTCACCCGTAGCAATGCTTAAGTCCGTCCAAATCATATTAGCAATTGCCGCATTTTACGATTATGAAATTTGGCAAATGGATGTCAAAACTGCATTCCTTAATGGATATCTTAAAGAAGAGTTGTATATGATGCAACTAGAAGGTTTTGTCGATCCAAAAGGTGCTAATAATGTGTGCAAGCTCCAGCGATCCATTTATGGACTGGTGCAAGCCTCTCGGAGTTGGAATATATGCTTTGATAGTGTGATCAAAGCATATGGTTTTATACAAACTTTTGGAGAAGCCTGTATTTACAAGAAAGTGAGTGGGAGCTCCGTAGCATTTCTGATATTATATGTAGATGACATATTATTGATCAGAAATGATACTGAATTTCTGAATAGCATAAAAGGATACTTGAATAAGAATTTTTCAATGAAAGACCTCGGTGAAGCTGCTTATATATTGGGCATCAAGATCTATAGAGATAGATCAAGACGCTTAATTGGACTTTCACAAAGCACATACCTTGATAAAGTTTTGAAGAAGTTCAAAATGGATCAAGCAAAGAAAGGTTTCTTGCCTGTGTTACAAGGTGTGAAGTTGAGTCAGACTCAATGCCCGACCACTGCAGAAGGTGGAGAGAAAATGAAAGTCATTCCCTATGCTTCATCCATAGGCTCTATCATGTATGCAATGCTGTGTACCAGACCTGATGTGTGCCTTGCTATAAGTTTAGCAGGGAGGTACCAAAGTAATCCAGGAGTGGATCACTGGACAGCGGTCAAGAACATCCTGAAATACCTAAAAAGGACTAAGGATATGTTTCTCGTTTATGGAGGTGACAAAGAGCTTGTCGTAAATGGTTACGTCGATGCAAGCTTTGACACTGATCCGGATGACTCAGTCACAAACCGTATACATGTTTTATTAAATGGTGGAGCTGTCAGTTGGTGCAGTTCCAAGCAGAGCGTCATGGAAGGATCTACGTGTGAAGCGGAATACATAGCTGCTTCAGAAGCAGCAAATGAAGGAGTCTGTACGAAGGAGTTCATATCCGATCTAGGTGTCATACCTAGTGCGTCAGGTCCAATGAAAATCTTTTGTGACAATATTGGTGCAATTGCCTTGGCAAAGGAATCCAGATTTCACAAGAGAACCAAGCACATCAAGAGATGCTTCAATTCCATCTGTGATCAAGTCAAGGAGGGACACATAGAGATTTGCAAGATACATATGGATCTGAATATTGTAGACCCATTGAATAATCCTCTCTCACGAGCAAAACATGATCAACACCAAGACTCCATGGGTGTTAGAATCATTACAGTATAATCTAGATTATTGACTCTAGTGCAAGTGGGAGACTAAAGGAAATATGCCCTAGAGGCAATAATAAAGTTGTTATTTATATTTCCTTATATTATGATAAATGTTTATTATTCATGCTAGAATTGTATTAACCGGAAACTTAGTACATGTGTGAATACATAGACAAACAGAATGTCACTAGTATGCCTCTACTTGACTAGCTCGTTGAATCAATGTTGGTTATGTTTCCTAACCATAGACACGAGTTGTCATTTGATTAACGAGATCACATCATTAGAGAATGATGTGACTGACTTGACCCATCCGTTAGCTTAGCACGATGATCGTTTAGTTTGTTGCTATTGCTTTCTCCATAACTTATACATGTCCTATGACTATGAGATCATGCAAATCCCGAATACCGGAGGAACACTTAGAGTGCTATCAAACGTCACAACGTAACTGGGTGACTATAAAGATGCTCTTCAGGTGTCTCCGATGGTGTTTGTTGAGTTGGCATAGATCGAGATTAGGATTTGTCACTCCGAGTATCGGAGAGGTATCTCTGGGCCCTCTCAGTAATGCACATCACTATAAGCCTTGCAAGCAATGTGACTAATGAGTTAGTTACAGGATAATGCATTACAGAACGAGTAAAGGGACTTGCCAATAACGAGATTGAACTAGGTATTGCGATACCGATGATCGAATGTCGGGCAAGTAACATACCGATGACAAAGGGAACAACGTATATCGTTATGCGGTTTGACCGATAAAGATCTTCGTAGAATATGTGGGAGCCAATATGAACATCCAGGTTCCGCTAGAGGTCGGCGTGCATAGAAGGCTCGCGGATGGCCCTTGCCCGTGTTAAAGCATACTGGGCGGAGATGGACGCTACCACTGTTGCGGCGCAGGGTTCGGCCATAGGCCGTGTGGCTGCCGAACACTATTTCGAGGAAGTTCTCGAGGGTGCTCGTTTGATAGAGGCCCAGTGCTTGAAAAATATTATGTTTGAGTGATATGTATTCTCATTGTAAACATAATGCTTTTATGAAGTTTTTAAAAGGCTATGTTTATACTTTTGCCTGAAAGTAGTATGATACCTCCTGTGCGGCTTTTTATGTATACATGTGTATAACCTGAAAGATTGCAGCCGTCGGCTTCAACCCCCACGCATATAATGCAGAGGTGCTCGCAAAAAACGTGTGTTCACACTTAACCCAACGTCTTGGTCCTGATAAGGAGGTGATAGCGCAGCGAGCAAGGCAACCGGACTATAATGCTTGAACACTTTCACTTAGCCATAGGAGTTTGACAGTGGGGCTACTAGATAGCCCATGGTGGCTCCGCACTCTCCCGACCGCGAGGTGCGTATATGCCTGGCCGGAAAACGGCCCTTCGTTAAGGCGGAGGAATTCTAACATTTCGATAGGTCATCGAGTGGTTGACCAGTCTCACGCTATATCATGACAGTCAGTTTTCGGCTTTCTCTACTGAGGCGCTCGTCCGGATGAACCAGGGCACAATCGCAGTAGTTCTCCTGGTGCTACCTTAGCCGGTAAAGCGGAACGTAAGGCACCAAAACATAGGAGCCGGGCAAACCCAACATTTGACCAAAGACAATGATTCGGAGCTGATGCATATAAGGCCGAACTCGCGACGTCGAACACTCCCTAAGGTATTCGGTCTTTATGGTATAAACCGGGCCGAAATACTGCCGCTTGTAAGAAGCCCCTTGTGTCCAGGTACATGCATTATTCTGACGTGGCCACATGCCAAGACATCAGCATCCTTCTCAATTGTGCTGAGAATTCGGTGGATATGTATCAACAAGAGACAGTAAAAAAGGTTTACGCAGGGTCTTAATCTAAAAAGAATCCTTGGAGCGGGTCCCTGCTGCACGTCTGCGCCTGTGTCTCCGTTGTGCCGTATCCTGGACGGGTGTAGCACGATGATTATCTGTAAAAGAGAGGAGCTTAGGTAAAAAAGCTGTCGTGCAAAAAGATAGTTTTTAAATAAACCATGTATAATTCAAGGTGAGTAAGAATTGCCACTTGTCTGCGCACGTTGAGCCCCTTGTATTTGTAATAGGGGTGTGATCATTGATCCGGTATAAATTGCATATAGCTGCACCAGACTCGTCTAACCGTGTCCGAGGTCGTGACGACCTGCTAAATGTTTTAGTTGGTGAGGCCATTTTTAGTGTGCGGCTGTCAAGGCAGCCGCACGCTCTTCGGCGCGCAGAGATCGCTTAATATTTCTGTTCACTGTAATGATGCCACGTGGACCGGGCATCTTGAGTGTGAGGGAAGCGTAGTGTGGTATTGCATTAAAGCGAGCGAAAGCTTCGCGTCCGAGTAGTGCTTGATAGCCACTTTGGAACGGAGCGATGTGGAAGGTTAGATATTCGCTACGGAAGTTATCGGGGAAGCCGAATATAACTTTTAGTAGTAGGGAGCCCGTGCAACGAGCCCCTGGGCCTGGCGTTACTCCTTTAAAGGTAATATTGCTATGGCGAATTTTTGTTGGGTCTATCCCCATTTCGCGGATTGTATCCTAGTATATCAGATTTAGACTGCTGCCACCGTCCATCAGGACTCGTGCGAGGCGGTATCCGTCAATTATTGGGTCTAATACCAGGGCAGCCCATCCTACACGCCGGATACTTGCTGAGTAATCACGATGGTCGAAAGTGATCGGTTGAGACGACCAGTGGCAGGACTCCGCGGTGATAGGCCTTCGGGCGTATTTTTCTGGGAGTGCCGTTTTGTTTCTTCCATTGATCACGTGTAACACGTTTACTGTTTTGACTTCTGGTGGAAATTTCTTTTGTTCCCTAGCGTCTCCCTTGAGAGGCTCATCCTCATCTTCGCTTGGGGTATCCTCCCCCTTGTGTACGGCGTTGAGCTTGCCGGACTGCTTGAAGACCCAACATTCTCTGTGGGTATGATTGGCTGGTTTGCCAGGGGTGCTATGGACCTGACATATTTGGTCCAAAATTTTATTCAGGCTGGACAGTTCGTCTCTGGCACCTTTAGAGGGCGGCTTCTGACCTGGCCGAGAGCTTTTGAATTCGGCGTTTACTGTCGTGCTCTTCGTGCTGTCTCCTTTGTTCCAACGTTTGTTATCGCTGTTGCGCCGTGAGTTCCCGTTTCCATCTCTAACTTCGGATGTACTGGGGTCGCTGGTGCTGCATCTGGCTAGCCAGCTGTCCTCACCAGCGCAAAAGCGGGTCATGAGGCTTGTTAATGCTGCCATCGTTCTCGGCTTTTCTTGGCCGAGGTGTCTGGCGAGCCATTCGTCACGGACGCTATGTTTAAAAGCTGCCAAGGCTTCGGCATCCGGACAGTCGACAATTTGGTTCTTTTCAGTAAAAAACCTGTTCCAAAGTTTTCAGGCTGACTCTCTGTGCTGTTGAGTTATATGGCTCAAATCATCCGCGTCCGTAGGCCGGACATAAGTTCCTTGAAAATTTGCCCGGAAAGTGTCTTCAAGCTCTTCCCAACTTCCAATGGAGTTTTCGGGGAGGCCTTTAAGCCAGTGGCGGGCTGGCCCTTTGAGCTTGAGGGGTAAGTACTTGATGGCGTGGAGATCATCTCCTCGAGCCATATGAATATGGAGGATATAATCCTCAATCCAGACCCCAGGGTCTGTTGTTCCGTCGTATGCCTCTATGTTTACGGGTTTGAATCCCTCTGGAAATTCATGGTCCATCACATCATCGGTGCAACATAGGGGGTGTGCTGCACCCCTGTATCTGGGTGTACCGCGTTGTTCGGATGTTTGTTGTGTTACATTGTAAGCTGGGGCACGCTTGCGTGGTCTGTAGATGGATCTGGTTGCGCCGTCCTTTTGGTGCAAGCCCTCGCGTGGGTCGCGTATTGACTTGTGAGTGGCGTTGTTTGCCGCTTGATGTTGGCCGTGAGGTCGTCTATCCGGCCAGGTGGCTGTTTTGATTTTTGGTTGTGAGGGGTCTGAGGCCTCCTCATCGAATTCAAGTAGCAACTTCCGCTTTGGGTAGCTCTTGGTGGGGCGATTGTCGCCGTACTTCGCTGTTGTGTTGGGTACTTTACTCCATCTGATTTGGAGTGTGTCCTGCGCAGTCTTGAGCCTTTGCTTCTGCTTTTTTAGACTCCTCGCGGTGGCAACAAGCCTTTGACGGGCATTCTGCTGCTCCGGGTGCCTGTCCGGCGTTGTGTCGTCCGGACTATTATCTTTGACAGAATTGGTTTGTTCGGTTTGATTCTCCGTATTGCCGTGGTCCGGCAGTGGTTCGCCCTGCTCCAACACTGGGTCTGTGTGATCGTTATTTCTGGCGAGGTGGGATTTGGGGCGGCGCTTGCACCGCCGCTTTGACTGCTTCTCGATGGGACAAGCCTTCGGTGCGTCCTTCCGTTCCTCGTCATCGTCTTCTTTTGGTGTGTCCACCATGTATACATCATATGATGAAGTGGACGTCCAGCGCCCTATGGGCGGTGGTTCATCTTCGCCTCCCGCATCATTGTCCATACCGTCGATGTCCGCGGAGTCGAAGTCGAGCATGTCGGTTAAATCATCGACAGTGGCTAAAAAGTGGGTGGTGGGTGGGCGTCGAATTTCTTCGTCGTCCGCATCCCAATCCTGTTGGCCATAATCCGGCCAGGGCTCTCCTGACAAAGAGAGAGACCTTAGTGAATTCAGAACGTCGCCGAAGGGCGAGTGGTGAAAGATATCCGCGGCGATGAATTCCATGATCGGCGCCCACTCAGATTCGATTGGCAGGGGCGCGGATGGTTCGGGGTCCGGAAGAGAGTCCGGCACCTTGGAGTCACGGGCTGTGCAGAGGATTATGCTGGTATTTGGCTCGATCGCCGTTGAGACTGCAAGCCCTGAGGCGGTGTCTAACCACCCGTCCTCGATTGGCGCAGTTGGCTTCGAACTAAGGGTCGGAGCTGATGCGGGCGCGGCTTCTGGGATACTGTTCGGTGGCAGAGCTAGGTCATACCCATCGCGACAGTGCAGCGCGCCCGGCTGTGGCTCGAATCCGTCGAAGATCAAGTCCCCACGGATGTTGGCCGTGTAATTCAAACTTCCAAATCTGACCTGATGGCCAGGGACGTAGCTTTCAATCTGCTCCAGATGGCCAAGCGAATTAGCTCGTAGTGCAAAGCCACCGAATATGAAGATCTGTCCGGGGAGAAAAGTCTCACCCTAGATTGCATCGCTATCGATGATAGTAGGAGCCATCAAGTCTAACGGCAACGACACAGAGGAACTCTCAATGAAAGCACCAATGTCGGTGTCAAAACCGGCGGATCTCGGGTAGGGGGTCCCGAACTGTGCGTCTAGGCCGGATGGTAACAGGGGGCAAGGGACACGAAATTTTACCCAGGTTCGGGCCCTCTTGATGGAGGTAAAACCCTACGTCCTGCTTGATTAATATTGATGATATGGGTGTTACAAGAGTAGATCTACCACGAGATCAGAGAGGCTAAGCCCTAGAAGCTAGCCTACGGTATGATTGTATGTTGTGATTGTTGTCCGGACTAAAACCCTTCGGTTTATATAGACACCGGAGAGGGTTAGGGTTACACAAGGTCGGTTACAAAGGAGGAGATATCCATATACGTATTTCCTAGCTTGCCTTCCACGCCAAGTAGAGTCCCATCCGGACACGAGACGAAGTCTTCAATCTTGTATCTTCATAGTCTGACAGTCTGGCCAATGGAGATAGTCCGGCTATCCGGAGACCTCCTAATCCAGGACTCCCACAATCACCATGATAGATCTTGCGTGTGCGTAGGATTTTTTTGAAATTACTGTGTTCCCAACAGAAAGATCTAGGCACACATGTCTAGTTGAGTATAGATAGCATGAGTTATTATTGTTGACATCACCCTCGAGGTGAGTATGTTGGGAGGCGAAACTATAAGCTCCTATCTTTCTATGTGTCCGATTGAAACGTTTTTCTCATGGGTACAAGGTGAGTGTTAACAATCATAGAAGACTATATGATGGTTGAGTATGTGGACTTGCCTAAAGGCTCCGACACGTGATTCTTCCTAAAAAGATGATGAATTGTAGTTGCAAAATTGACTGCGAACATAGTTTGTTGGTTTCTAATAGAGTTTTTGCTTTATACTTTGATTGTGTGATGAACTATTACTTATTCATGAGAAGCATAAAAGTCCTATGTTTAATGTCGTTGTTGTTATAATAATCAACATGATGCTTCTATGTCCGTATTTTGTTTTTATCGACACCTCTCTCTCAAAGCATGTGGACATATTTTTCGATTTCGGTTTTCGCTTGAGGACAAGCGAGGTCTAAGCCTGCGGGAGTTGATATGTCCATTTTGCATCATGTTTTCTTACTGTTACGTATAATGTTTTTATCCATAATAATGCATTTTGGAGTAATTCTAATGCCTTTTCTCTCATAATTTGCAAGGAACACACTAAGAGGGAGAATTCCGGCAGCTGGAAATCTGGACCTGGAAAAGCTACGTCAGGCCACCTATTCTGCACAACTCCAAATGGCCAGAAACTTTACATAGATTTTTTTATGGATTATTTAAAAAATATTGGAGTCAATAAACACTAGAGGGGGCGCACCAGGCCCCCCTGGCGCGCCCTGGTGGGTTGTGGCCTCCTCAGCCCACCTCCGGTGCCCATCTTCTGGTATATAAGTGGTTTTGACCTAGAAAAAAAATAAGAGGAGGACTTTCGGGACGAAGCACCACCGCCTCGAGGTGGAACTTGGGCAGGAGCACTTTTGCTCTCCGGCGGAGCGATTCTGCCGGGGAACCTTCCCTCCCGGAGGGGGAAATCATCGTCGTCATCATCACCAACAACTCTCCCATCTTGGGGAGGGCAATCTCCATCAATATCTTCACCAGCATCATCTCATCTCAAACCCTAGTTCATCTCTTGTATGCAATCTTATTACCGGAATTATAGATTGTTGCTAGGGGGTGACTAGTAGTGTTGATTATATCTTGTAGCTGATTACTATATGGTTTGTTTGGTGGAAGATTATATGTTCAGATCCAATATGCTATTTAATACCCCTCTGATCTTGAGCATGATCATTATTTGTGAGTAGTTACTTTTGTTCTTGAGGTCAAGGGAGAAATCATGTTGCAAGTAATTATGTGAATTTGATATGTGTTCGATATTTTGATAGTATGTATGTTGTGATTTCCTTAGTGGTGTCATGTGAACGTCGGCTATATGACACTTCACCATATTTGGGCCTAAGGAAATGCATTGTTGAGTAGTAAATATATGGTGGGTTGCGAGAGTGACAGAAATTTAAACCCCAGTTTATGCACTATTTCATAAGGGACCGATTGGATCCTAGAGTTTAATGCTATGGTTAGAATTTATTCTTAATACTTTCTCATAGTTGCGGATGCTTGCGGGAGGGTTAATCATAAGTAGGAGGTTTGTTCAAGTAAGAACATCACCTAAGCACCGGTCTACCCACATATCAAATTATCAAAGTAGCGAACACAAATCTAACCAATATGATGAAAGTGACTCGTTGAAATTCTCGTGTACCCTCAAGAACGCTTTGCTCATTATAAGAAACCGTTTTGGCCCGTCCTTTGTCTCAAAAGGATTGGGCTACCTTGCTCCATACTTGTTACAATCATCGTTACTTGCTCGTTACAAATTATCTTGCCATCAAACTAACCGCTACTTACAATTTCAGCACTTGTAGACACTATCTTACTGAAAACTACTTGTCATATCGTTTTGCTCCTCGTTGAGTTCGACACTCTTACTTATCAAAAAGAGCTATAATTGACCCCCTATACTTGTGGGTCATCATCCCCCACTATCTTTAAGGCTCGAGGGCCGTCGTCTTCGAGGAGGAACACGCGGCGAGGTAGCAAGCGCGGTACGACCGGCGCATTCCCGCCCGTCGCTCGGCATTCACCAAGTCCGAGGCGACACCATAATGGGTCCACAACGACCCAGACCTCGCCACCGCATGGGCCCTCGACCACTTCGTCAACATCGCGGAGACGGCCACCAGCAGCCGCCTTGACGACAAGCTTGTCAAGAGTGGCGAGGAGTGGCCGCTTACCGACTCCGCCAACACCGACAGGGTCAAGCCCGCCGTCAGAGCTCCAAGGCGCCGTCGGCATTGGCTGCGGTGGCCCTCGCACGACGCAATAAGAGGCAGAGCGGCTCCTCCGCAAGCGGCAGGCAGCCGCGGCTCCCCGGCACTCTCCCGCCATTGGAGGGGCGATGGCGACGACGACACGGATGGCAACAACGGTGCGGCAGGGCAGGGCGGCTACGCGTACGAGATGGTCGTCCGGTATTGGGTTTATATATTTTTCTTCCGAGTTAGTAGTTAAAAAGGCCGAAATATCGATCTTTTTATATGTAAATTTCCCTCGAACTTAAGAGAATTTCGTCTTACTTGCATGAATTACGTTTGGTTTGATTAAATTCGTGTTGAATTATATGCGGGTAACGTTGAACGGTCAGCTTTTATATCCGTGTCCGTGCAAATGCAGAAGGAAATTTGGGGTCAAATGCCCTAAAGCTGTGTTTGAAGGAGGAGCTTGTGGGGCTGCCGCACGTGGGAGTCGGATAGTGAACGGAACGGACAGTTACGTCCGTGTGCATGTAACGCGATGCAACCGTGGGCCTGCCCCGTTGCACTTTGAATGCTGTGATGGCGAGGTTGAGTACCCTGTGCTGCTTCACATTCCATCGGCGCGTGACCTACTCCTTCTCTCCCCCGTCCCCGTGTGTCCGCTCCTGTGCCATCGGCCCCGTTACGGTTTAGCAGGGACTGTCTTGGACCGCATCTGATCTTATCGCCTGATCTTATCGCTAGCACCGATATCTCCGGACACAACAACGACGTGCATGTGTATGAGTTGGGCAGCTAGCAGCCTTACATCTAGGCCAGAGGTTGGGTTACAATGTAAGAGTGCTTTCGCCTACGGTATTGTATTCTGGGCTATTACATGGCCCATGGATTCAGTCTAAGAGCATTTTTTTAACACTATACAGACATAAGCGCTCATACATATACGTATGCATCCTTTTTTAAAAGGTACACATGTACATCTTATCTCTGAGCATTTTCGAGAGACTGAGTTGGCATATCATCATAAGGACTAGAACCCTGATGGGCTCATAATACCACTGTCCCTCTAACCATTCAACCACAAATTGATTCGCGTGTCTAAGAGCATCTCTAACAGACCAATTAAAATGGAAACCTATAAAACGCGGATAGAAAAACGTATTTTAAGAGTTGATTTGAGCTGCGGCTGACAGATACGGTAAAAATGAACAATAAAATCGAATATTCCTCTTTCGTCAGTAGCAAGCAGCCGCATGGTGCCGCCGGGCTTCCTCCGCCGCGAGCGGCGTGCTTCAGCCTCCAGCGTGTTGGCCTCCAGTGCCTCAGCCGCGAGCATCCTCGACCGCCTCGGCCTCCAGCCCTCGGCGCCTTTAAGCATCGCCGCGACCTCCTCGGCCGCCTCGGCTTCCAGTGCTCGCCCTTCGCCGCCTCAGCCGCTCGGCCTCCGCTTGCCCGCGAGAAAATGGACGAGGGACTCTAGAGCAGGTTCGGATTTAGGCAGAGAAGCGAGAAGAGAAGACCGGACTTCGTCGGAGCCGCGAGAAATCCATGGCTGGAGCCCTCTAGTACGGACAGTGGCGCACGTGGAGAGCGGAGAATTCCGACCAGTTTGTAGCCTGTATACTACCCTCCATACTGTAGATATATAGGTTGGAGGCCCGCGTTTCCAGTGGCCTGTAAAACGTTTATAGTTTCGAGAACTTTTACATGATCTGTTCTGAACATAAAATTTGATCGAAACTGTAAAACCGCCGGAATTACGGATTTAGCATTTTTAAAGGGTCTGCTAGAGATGTTCTAGTGCTGCTCCTCTTTCTATCGCATGATAGATGATCGAGAGCTATCCATTTATTCGCTCCAAAAACAAAAGCTAGCTAGTCCGACTTGTAGAATTAAACCACACTGCTGGATAGTAGAACTCTACCATGGAAGCTCCTATTTGGCGACCTCGCGCCGAAACGGTGAAAGGCGCACCCGGCGCTCCACCCGCGCTCTTTGGACCGACTCATGTGCGGGGCGGAACGTCCCTTGTTTTTGTTTTGTTTGTTTTCAGTTTTGTCATTTCTAAATATTTTGGGGTATCAACAAAGTTCTAAATTTGATTTTTTTTAATTTGCGTATAATATATGCGCGAATTAATATCATGATTTGAAAATTGTTTGGAAAATCATAAATGTCAATGGATTAAAAAAATGTTCGTGATTGCATATTCCAAAAATGTTCATGAATTCTTTGAAAATGTTCACAAAAGTAAAAATTGATCGTGAATGTCAAAATATGTTGCCAAAATTCAAGAAAAGTTTATCACTTAGGAAATGTTCGCAGATTCAGAATAGTTCATGAATCCTAAAAATGTTTGTCAAAAATAAACAACTAGAGTCATGAATTTAAGGGTTCTTACCAAATTTCAAAAAATGTTCGGTGATTCGATACAATATTCATGAGTTCCAAAACACTTGTACCCAACTCAAAAATGTTTGCAAATTAGAAAAAAAAATCATTACTTTAAAACCTGTACATGAATTTGTAAGAAATGTTCACCAATTTGATTTTTCTCATGAATTCAAAAAATGTTCCAAATTCGAAAAAATGTTTTTGATTTCGAAAAATATTTATGATTGCAAAAAAATGTTCGCAAATTTGAATTTTTCATTATTTCAAAATCAGTGTTCATGATTTCAAAAACTATTCACGATTGCAAAAACTATGCATGAATTTGAAAGATGTTTGCAAAATGAAAAATAAAATAGTAATAAAAAAGGAAAATTAAAATTAGAATAGAGACACATAAAAGAAAAGGAAAAAAAATAAAATATTAACAAAAAAATATAAAAGAAAGGGCGATGGAAGGAAACGAAAGAAAAACCAAAAGCAAAACAAAGGAAACATGAAACACGGTCAAGAGAAGATTATGAACCTTCACAAAATAGAGGTGGGGAAGAAACCTGAATATGGACCAGACCATACAGATACCAAAAGAAACGTGAGGGGGTACGTGCGCTAGAGCGCCCCTATACCTCGCTTTAAGCGAGACAGAGGGAAGCTCCAGATAGGCCGGGCCAGTATATATAAAAACAATCTTCAAAAATACATTTGAAAAATGTGCAATAAGTATTAAAAATATTGAACAAGATTTTCAAAAAATGTTCAACAAGTATTTGAAAATTTTGAATAAGTATTAAAAATGTTAAACAATTATATGAAAAATGTTGAATAAGTATTAAAAAATGTTGAATGAGTATATGAAAAATGTTGAACAAGTATTTGAAAATCTTGAACAAGTATTTGAAAATTTTGAGTAAGTATTAAAACATGTTGAACAAGTGTAGAAAAATGTTGAACAAGTATTTGAAAAGGTTGAACAAGTATTGGAAAATTGTGGAATAAGTTCTAAAAAAGTTGAACTAGTATTTGAAAAATGCTGAATGTGTATTTAAAAAATGTTGAAAAATGTTTAATAAGCATTCAGGCATTGTTGAATGTGTATACCAAAAATGTTGATTACTTATTAAAAAATATTTTGACATATAAGAAAATGTAGAGTGAAAACGAAAACAAAAACAAACATAAGAAAAAAATAAAAGAAACACAAAAAAATGGAGAAGAAAAAAGAAACCAAAAAATAGATAAGAAAAAAGAAAACCAAACAAAAAATGGAGAAGAAAAAAGAAAATCAAACAAAAAACGAAGAAAATCCTGTCAAAAAAAAACAACAACATGAAAACCAATGGAAATAGCGGCATCGTTCGCCTCAAGTATATTACACGCCTAGTCCTAACCATGCGAGGGACATGGGCGCAGTGGCTAGTAGAGTGAGCCACCTCCTAGGAGACTAGGGATTGATCCCCCACTTCTCCCATATCTTTCGCTTTTTCATTTAACTGTGCGAAAAATGGGCCGACCCAATTACTGTACCCTTCAGCGAGAGTTCCTACGTTCTCTCTCTTAATGCGAGAACTAGTCGGCGCGGTACATGCTAGGTCGTTATTCAGTGACCTGCGCGCCGACGGCTCTCTACCACGGTCCATAGGAAGTGTCCCTTCACACAAAATGCAGGGTGGAGCTTTTTAGTGACACAATTTTTAAATTGCAAGTATGTTGGAATTACATGAAACTAGGTATTAGATCAAGGTTGAGGGAGAAATCAGGAGAGGAAGAGAAGAGAAGAGAAGAGAAGAGAAGGAACGTCACGAGGAGGAGAGTGTAGAGCGGGCGTTGTCGCAGTCACGCCGGACGGCGGCAGGGCGCAACGCGAGGTGGAAGGGAGATCCTTGCCGGCGGCGGCTTGTAGGAGGCGCACGGGGTCGAGCGAAGTTCGCGTGGGAGAGCGATGGTGGACGGCTAGGAGGGTGTGAGATGGGTTTGCACGGTGGATGAGGCTGGGGGTTGCATGGAGGCACGGGAGTCACCAGATATTCGATCTGGCAGTGGAGCTCGAAGGAGAGGTACCGTGCTAGGTTTTGGAGGTGGAGGGGGTGTGGATTGTAAGATGTGTAATGATTCAATAATAGTATAACAATAAGTTATATAATTAACGATGGCCCTAGGTTGCTACGAAAATAATGTTGCTTTTCGGACATACTATGTCAAAGGTCGCCATAAGACAATGTCATTCTTGTGTACGAATAAATTTAGTAAACTCATTGTTAAGGACTAGCAAAAGAGCCCGTGCGTTTCAACAGAAAAAAAATCATAATCTCCAACGACCATGACTACATTTTACTGCGTCATCGAGATACACTATCACTCTCATTTTCATGAAATCATGAACAATTTTTGAAATCATGAATATTTTTTTAAACTCGTGCACATATCTAAAATCGTGAACATTTTTTAAATTCATCAACACCTTTATAAATTTTCGAACATTTTCTAAAATCAAGAACATTTTTTGAATTTATGATTTTTTTACAATATCAAAAAAATAAAACAATTTTCTTGAGTCGGCGAATATTTCTAAAATCGATGATTTTTTTTGAAAATTGGTGGAACAATTTTTGAAATTCACGAACATTTTTTTGATCTAGCAAAAGAGCCCATGCATTGCAATGGGAAAAAAAATATCATGATCTCCAATGGCCATGACCACATTTGTTACATCATTGAGATACACTATTACTCTCATTTTCGTGAAATCGTGAACAATTTTTCAAAATCATGAACATTTTTTTTAAACTCATGAACATATTTGAAACCGTGAACATTTTTACAGTTTTTTTGAATATTTTCTAAAATCCTGAACATTTTATACTATTTGCAAACATTTTATTAATTGTGAACATTTAAAAAAATATTTTCCTTCAATAGACGAACACTTCTAGAATCGGCGAACATTTTTTTGGAAATTGTCTGGTGGAACTACTCTTGAAATTCATGATTTTTTGATTTAACAAACATTTTCTGAAATGCATGATCTTTTTTTGAATCAGTGAACATTTTGTGAATCAATAAAATATTTCGTAAGTCGCGAACAATTTTGATTTTTTATGATAGTTTACAATTCATGAGCATTTTTGAATGGCGAAATTTTATTCAATTTTATTAACATTTTGAATACACAAACATTTTAAAAAACATTTTTTATTCCCATACATTTGTTTTCAAAATTTTGAATAGTTTTTGAATATGTAATCAGTTTTTAAAAATCATGTACATTTTCTGGGTCCACAAACATTTATGAATTATTAATCATTTTATGTGAAAATTCTCATTTTTTAATTTTCGGAATGTTTTTGAATTCACAAATTATTTAAATTAGAAAAAATGAAGATGGAAAGAAAATAAAAAATAAAATATGAAATTTAGGAGATCGCCCGGACATGGGCCAGCCCAAACAGGCGCACTATTTCTTCTCCCAACGTGTAGATCGCAGTATAGTAGGTTCCTATTGGGTCGGCCCAGGCGCGGATTCCCCTGTGTGAAACGTTTTTTATCACTTATATGTGACATCGGTGTGTAATATTTTGCAACTTTGGGAGCAATTTCGATGACATACCGGCAGAAGCAATGCCCCCTTTATTCATTGTTAAGGATTATTTCGTAGTTGTAGAGGTTACGATGCTTCCTACAAGTTGTGATTTTTACCTCAATACCTCAACTGGAGTATAATAACGTGTGTCTTACCGTGCCGTTATTCACTTATGAAATTAATTCTATGTTTCCTCCAGATTATTATGACAATTCATATTTTATGCATTGAGTGAAGGTAGTTGATCAAGTGCGGAATCTCAGGGGCCGTCCATGTAGGACGATCCTTCTGAATTTGGGAAGGTCCCAATTTATTTTTATTTTAGGGTAAACGTTGCCGCTTTATTTAAACTTCAAACCGCGGAATGTCGTTCGAAATAACATCAAGAACAAAGTCTAGGGGAACTCCCAACCAAACCTTACACAACTTATCACCTACCCCTACTTTAGCTAACTTCTGTGCGACAACATTAGCACTTTGCCTAACCCATGAAATTCTGCTCTCAGCAAATGTCCCAAGAAGAGACTTCATATCTTGCACCCACGGACATGCAGCGGAGAGATTCTTTCCCGGTTGTTGTAGCATGTTTACCACACCTTGAGCATCAAGCTCCGTGTCAACTCTTGTTTCATTTATCTCCGCAGCCACCTACAGACCCCTTCTACACGCCAATATCTCCGAAGCTTCCGGACCAACAACGTTTGGTAAATGATGACAGATCGCTGCTAGAAAGTCGTCGTTGTAATCTCTAAGCACAACACCTCCACCTCCTTTCTCTCCATGTTTAGTAATAGCCCCATCAGAATTCACCTTCACCCAACCTTCATCCGGGGCTCCCAGCATTGTGGTTCGGCGGGCCTCGGCTCTCTTAGTGACCCTGCATGCACTACCTTCCATTCGGCCATATGAGTGACCACAATGTGCATTATTTCATGTGGCGGTGCAACAAGCTTTCCCTCTCTCGCTGCATTACGCCAGAGCCCATAGGTGGCACACACCATCGCCTCCTTCTCTTCGTCGGATGCACCAGCGAACCAGTTAAGTAGCCAGCGAGAAAGAGCACTCTAGGAGTCAAACGAACACGGTGGGATCACCACTGAAACTCCCTTCTCTGAGTGGAGGAGCTGCCAGAACCTCGCTAAATGTTGCCAAGCCTGGAATCGATGATAAATCCTCTCTTCTCGGCCACAAACAACACAAAAAACACCTAGTTTAATTCGACGTCGATGTAGTTCATGGCCTACGGCCAACCCATTTTTGATCATCCACCACATATGTATCTTTGCTTTAGTAGGAACATTTGAATCCCACAACCCCATGAATCCCTTGTGCGTATGCACAGAATCCGAGGACTCCGGATGTCCAGTCCTCGATCTATCCAATGACCTCTTCAAATGGTACGCGGACTTGACGTTGAAACAACCATTTTTAGTATAATTCCATGCCAAGTAATCCTGCTCATCAGGGCCACCAATCGCCATCTGTTAAATATCATGCGCGTCACTCGGACTGAACATCGCATTTACCTTAGATGAATCCCACGTGCGCCTATTGGCTGTGAGCAGGTCTGCGACACGCATCACTACTGGTATGAAGATTTGACCCAATGGTCTCATACTTCCGCTCCTCGGTATCCAGTTATCATGGTGTATATGCACCTTTGACCCATCCCCTATGCACCAAATCATTCCTTCACAATGAAGATCTCTACAATATAGCAAACTTTGATAAGTGTAGGATGGATTAGCCGGGCAGGTTGCTGACATAATCGTTTTGTCCTTGAAATAACGTGCTTTGAGGACTCATGCACACAACAAGAGGCTAGTTCTTGCAAAATTCTCCAAGCTTGTTTCGCAAGCAAAGCTTGATTGAACGTCTCTGGGTCACGGAACCCGAGTCCTCGTACCCTCTTTGTTGCACACATTTTTTGCCATGAGACCCAATGCACTTTCCTTTCACCATTCGTTGCACCCCACCAGAATTTCGAGGAGATTGAAGTCAGGTTTCCGACATGTTTTCTTAGTGAGCTGAAAACAACTCATGGTAAAAGTAGGTACAGCTTGAAGACCAGATTTGATCAACACCTCTCTTGCTTCTTTGGACAAACCTTGCCCTTTCCAACCACTTACTTCTGTCTTAGAGCTCTCAGTGACGTACTTGAAAGTGCCATCCTTGGATCTACCAACTAGTGTTGGTAGCCCAAGGTACCTTTCACTTAGCGCCTCCGAATCAATACCAAGAACCCCCTTGAGATCAACCTTTGCTTCCTCCTAGCACCCCTTGCCAAAAAAGATAGATGATTTCTACATGTTTACATGTTATCCCGAAGCGGCCTCGTATGTAGCCAAAATCCCCTTTAGGGACTCCATGTTGCCCCTCGACCCCTCTAAAAAAACAATGTTGTCGTCCGCAAAAAGGAGATGTGTCACATGGGGGCCAGTGCACCCAAAAGATACCCCCTTTATCGCTGCATCTCTTTGTGCTTTTTTCAACAGGGCCAAAAAACCTTCGACACAAAAGAGAAATAGGTAGGGGGAGAGAGGGTCACCCTGCCATAGTCCCCTCGACAGAGAAAATTTCCTGGAGCATGCACCATTTAAATTTACAGAGAAAGTTGCAGTGGTGATACACCTCATAATCACCATGATCCAATGTGGTGCAAAGCCCACCTGCTCCAACATCTGTTGCAGAAACAACTATTCAACCATGTCGTACGCTTTCATCATGTCCAATTTTACTGCACACGATGGCTTCTTTATTTTCCTTATACGAATGGCGCGGACACACTCATAAGCAACAATCACGTTATCTGTAATAAGAGTCCAAATGTAGCGAAACTTTTTGTGGATTTTTTTAGATCAGAAGACATCCAATGGGCCGGAGAAGCGCCTGGGGGCGGGGGTGCTCCGAGGGGAGAACAACCCACCAGGGCGCGCCTGGAGGCCCAGGCGCGCCCTGGTGGGTTCTGCCCACCTCGGGTGCCCCCCGGACCGCCTCTTTACTCTATAAATACCCCAATATTCCATAAACCCTAGGGGAGTCGACAAAAATCAATTCCAGCCGCCGCAGAGTTCGGAACCACCAAATCCAATCTAGACACCATCACTGAGGGGTCGACCACTTCCATTGGTGCCTCTTCGATGATGCGTGCGTAGTTCTTTGTAGACCTTCGGGTCTGTAGTTAGTAGCTAGATGGCTTCCTCTCTCTCGTTTGATTCTCAATACAATGGTCTCTTGGAGATCCATATGATGTAATTCTTTTGCGGTGTGTTTGTTGGGATCCGATGAACTTTGAGTTTATGATCGGATCTATCTCTTTTGATCCATGAAATTTATTTGAGTTTCTTTGATCTGTTATATGAATGATTGCTTATAGCCTCATATTTCTTCTCTGATATTTGGGTTTTGTTTGGCCAACTTGATCTATTTATCTTGCAATGGGAAGGGGTGCTTTGTAGTGGGTTTGATCATATGGTGTTTGATTCCAGTGACAGAAGGGGAACCGACACGTATGTATCGTTGCTACTAAGGATAAAACGATGGGGTCTATTTCTACATAAATAGATCTTGTCTACATCATGTCATCGTTCTTATTGCATTACTCCATTTCTCCATGAACTTAATACACTAGATGCATGCTGGATAGCAGTCGATGTGTGGAGTAATAGTAGTAGATGGAGGCAGGAGTCGGTCTACTAATCTTGGACATGATGCTTATATAATGATCATTGCCTGGATATTGTCATGATTATTTGAAGTTCTATCAATTGCCCAACAGTAATTTGATCACCCACTGTTTGCTATTTTTCTCGAGAGAAGCCACTAGTGAAACCTACGGCCCCCGGGTCTCTTCCTCATATTATTTTCCTTTGCAATCTATTTTATTTGCCTTTTATTTTAAGATCTATTAAACCCAAAAATACATAAATACCTTGCTGCAATTTATTTTATTTGGCGTTTGATCTATCAATATTTACAACTCTCTCATGTCCGTTTTCCAATCTTTGGCGCTGCTACCCAAAAGGGATTGACAACCCCTTTAATATGTTGGGTTGCGAGTATTTGTTATTTGTGTGCAAGTGTTGTTTACGTAATGTTGCTTGGTTCTTCTACTGGTTCGATAACCTTGGTCTCATCACTGAGGGAAATACCTACCGTCGCTGTGCTGCACCATCCCATCCTCTTTGGGGGAATACCGACGTAGTTCTAGCAGACATCAAATGGATTGTCTGGCGCCGTTGCCGGGGAGGATCATCACCATCTACCAGGTTCCTAATCACAAATCTCATTTCCTCGCAATTTATATTATTTTCCATTTGCCTCTCGTTTTCCTCTCCCCCACTTCCAAAAAATTGCCATTTTATTCGCCCTCTTTTTCGTTCGCCATTTTCTTGCCGGATCTGTTTTTGTGTGCAATCTTGTTTGCTTCTTTTGCAGTTATGGATAGTTCTTCCTCTATTGCGTGCACTCTCGAGAACGAGGTTCTCAACTTTAAACAAAGGGGAGGAGAAAATTTAAAAGATGCTTGGTATAGGATTTGCAATGCTCATAATAGATCTGTCCATAAGAAATCTACCATTGTTCTTCTTCGCAGTTTTTATGTGGGCATCACCACTTGGTATAGATTCGTCCTTGATACGTATACCAGTGGAAATTTCTTGATGTGTCCCTATCTTGATGCTCTTAATGCCATGGGAAATTTAGTATGCTCACCACCTCTTATGATTAATGAAACAACTTTGACTCTTGAGCATGTTATGGAAAGATTAGATGCTATTGAAAAGAAAATGCTTACTGAAGAGCATATTGAAAACTTGGATAAAAAGATGCATAATTTTGCTACTAAATTTGGGTCAAAAGTGGGAGAAGTTTTTAAGTTGTTAAAAGAAAAGGGGACCATAATTCATGAGAGAATTGAAGAAAGCCCGTCTCGGATTGATAAACTGGAAAAAGTCTTTAGTAATTTGAGCACGGCTTTTTCTTCTGCTAAAACTATTGGAAAAAACCCCTGTAAAGATTGGCAAGTCTACTCAAGTTACGAAGAACAAGGGTGCAACTTCTAGTAATAGCAGTAGGGAGGATCTTAAGATGATTAGTATTCACCCGGACTTTGTTGAAGTTATAAGACTTGGGAAAAAATGAATTCTTTAAACTTGTTCCTAGGAGTATTGTTATTGAAAATCTTTATGCTAAATCTTTGAAGAATTCTAAGTGTTTGATTGAATAGCTGGAGAAGGATGACAAAACTTAGATCATTGCACAATGCCTAGCTAGGGGCGTGAAACAATAGCGCTTGTTTGGAGGCAACCCAATGAATAATTTATTTTCTTTTTGCTTCCTGTTTTTGAGTGTTAGCACAATTATGCTATTGTTATGATTGTGTTTTTGTGTTTTAATTAGTGTTTGTACCAAGTAAAGCCTTTAGGATCTTCTTGGGTGATAATTGTTAGATCTTGCTGAAAAACATAAACTTTTGCGCTAACGAAAAAATTCTCATTTCTAATCAGAGAGCGATAAAATACCAATTCTTTTTTAAGAAGACTAATATACAAATTTCTCAGGCCGTCCTAGTTTTTCAGAGTTTTTCGAGTTACATAAGTATTCGAAATATCCAGATTGCTACAGACTATTCTGTTTTTGACAGATTCTGTTTTCTTTGCGTTGTGTGCTTGTTTTGATGATTCTATGGTTTTCTTTGATGAGTTTTTGCCATAGAAAAGTTGGAATACAGTAGATATAATGCAAGAATAAAATATGAATTGGTTTGCAATAGAACTTATAGTAGTGATTTGTTTTCTTATACTAACGGATCTCACGGAGGCTTTGTTGAGTTTTGTGTGATTGAAGTTTTCAAGTTTTGGGTTATCCTACGATGGATGAAGGAATAAGGAGTAAGAAGAGTCTAAGATTGGGGATGCCCATGGCATCCCCCACTATTATCGAAAGAGAAGCAAGCAACTAAGTTTGGGGATGCCCCGAGTGGCATCCCTCTTTCTTCTAACGACCATCGGTATTTTACTCGAAGCTATATTTTTATTCGTCACATACTATGTGTTTTGCTTGGAGCGTCCTGTATGATACAAGTCTTTGCTTGTTTTGCTTTGTGTTTTTGTTCTTGATCCCTTGCTGGACACACTTTTTTGAGAGAGCCAAAATTATGCCATGACTTGTTAGAATTGCTCTCTATGCTTCATTAAAATTTCTATGAGCTATGGAATTGCTCTAGTGCTTCATTTATATCTTTTTGAGCACGGTGTGCTTTCTTATTTTTGAAGAAATTCTCTCTTTCTTCACTTAGATTTATTTGAGAGTTAGTACAATTTTCAAGAAATTCTATCTTGCTTCACTCAAATTAATTTGAGAGAAAGAAATATTATGCTCATGATTTCACTTATATTTGTTTGAGCTTATCAAAAGCAACACATGAAAATTAGTCCCAAAGTGATAGATATCCAAGAAGGATATAATAAAAACTTTCATGAAGATCATCGGACAAAATAAACTTGATTCTTAGTAATAGTTTTGAGATATGATGATGTGATATGTGAGCGATGTTATGAGTAATTATGCTTTAGTAAGAATACTGGTCTTAAGGTTTGTGATTCCCTATGCAAGCACGAAAGTCAATAGTTGTGCAATGAAATTACATCCTACTTGTGGTGCATTATTTGGTGTTAATTATGCTTAATGCCCGCTTATGAGATTATTTGTTTCTTGGTTGGTCGCTTCCCAATCTTTTGCTAGCCTTCATTTTGCACTAAGTATGATCACTACTCGTGCACCCAAAATCCTTTAAACCAGTTTTGCCACATGAGTACACCATACCTACCTATGTGCGGTATTCTTTTACCGTTCTAAGCAAATTTGTATGTGCCATCTCTAATATTCAAAATAAATTTCTCTTTTGTGTGCTCGTACCGCTCACGAGGCAGTGAGAGGTGGCTAATATTTTCCATGCTAGATGTGTTATTCTCACGATGAGTGTTTATTCACTTGTCATTGCACGAGAGTAAGGCGAAGGTATTAGGGATGCCCAGTTCCAAAATGAAAATGAATTTACTTTATGTTGTCAAATAATAAATTCCTTGGAAAGTGTTGGTATGGAAGGCACCCGTGGATACGGTTAGCCATGGAAAGTGAAAGTATGGTGGAAAAATGAATAAACTTTATTTTCTGTTTGGGAACCTCCTATGATATATCTAGCATGGAAAGTGTTTGGACTCTAAGTCATTTTCGTTGGTGGGAAAAGTATGCCTCCCAAAATGTTTTTATCTCTCAATTTTCGCTTTGAGCTCTGGCACCTCTACAAATCCCTACTTTCCTCCGTGATGGGCCTTTATTTTACTTTATGCAATTTTTATTTTTAATTTGAGTCTCCATCTTCTCTTATAAAAGCACCAACTAGGGGACACTATGATTGTACTTGAGCATTGGGTGTAGTTAATATGCGAGTGTGTTTCACGAATGGATCAATGATTGATCATGATGGGCTAGGGATAGCTTATTTTAGCGTTGATATTTTGAAAGACATGGTTGCTTGTTGGTATGCTTGAGTATCTAAATTATCATGTCAAAACTAGATTATTGCTCTGGACAATATAAAAGTCCAAATGTCCATGCTATAAAGAAAAGAAAATGAGATGACATGGTAGGTAGCATTCCACATCAAAAATTCTGTTTTTATCATTTACCTACTCGAGGATGAACATGAATTAAGCCTGGGGATGCTGATACGTCTCCAACGTATCTATAATTTTTGATTGTTCCATGCTGTTATATTATCATTCTTGGATGTTTTATAACCATTTTATATAATTTTTTGGGTACTAACCTATTGACCTAGTGCCAAGTGCCAGTTGTTGTTTTTTGCATGTTTTTTTACATTGTAGGTAATCAATATCAAACGGAGTCCAAACACATCGGAACTTTTTGTGGAATTTTTTGGACCAGAAGACATCCAATGGGCCGGAGAGGCACCTGGGGGGTGCTCCGAGGGAAGCACAACCCACTAGGGCGTGCCTGGAAGCCTAGGCGCGCCTGGAAGCCCAGGCGCGCCCCGGTGGGTTGTGCCCACCTTGGGTGCCCCCGGACCGCCTCTTTACTCTATAAATACCCCATTATTACAGGAAACCCTAGGGGAGTCGACGAAAATCAATTCCAGCCACCGCAGAGTCCAGAACCACCAGATCCAATCTAGACACCATCACGGAGGGGTTCACCACTTCCATTGGTGCCTCTCCGACGATGCGTGAGTAGTTCTTTGTAGACCTTTGGGTCCGTAGTTAGTAGCTAGATGGCTTCCTCTCTCTCGTTTGATTCTCAATACAATGGTCTCTTGGAGATCCATATGATGTAATTCTTTTGCGGTGTGTTTGTTGGGCTCCAATGAACTTTTAGTTTATGATCAGATCTATCTCTTTTTATCCATGAAAGTTATTTGAGTTTCTTTGATATCTTATATGCATGATTGCTTATAGCCTCGTATTTCTTCTCTGATATTTGGGTTTTGTTTGGCCAACTTGATCTATTTATCGTGCAATGGGAAGGGGTGGTTTGTAGTGGGTTCGATCTTATGGTGCATGATCCCAGTGACAGAAGGGGAACTGACACGTATGTATCATTGCTACTAAGGATAAAACGATGGGGTCTATTTCTACATAAATAGATCTTGTCTACATCATGTCATCGTTCTTATTGCATTACTCCGTTTCTCCATGAACTTAATACACAAGATGCATGCTGGATAGCGGTCAATGTGTGGAGTAATAGTAGTAGATGGAGGCAGGAGTCAATCTACTAATTTTGGACGTAATGCCTATATAACGATAATTGCCTGGACATCATCATGATTATTTTAAGTCCTATCAATTTCCCAACAGTAATTTGTTCATCCACCATTTGCTATTTTTCTCAAGAGAAGCCACTAGTGAAACATACGGCCCCCGACTCTCTTCCTCATATTATTTGCCTTTGCGATCTATTTTATTTGCCTTTTATATTCAGATCTATTAAACCCAAAAATACAAAAATACCTTGATGCAATTTATTTTAGTTGGCGTTCGATCTATCAATATTTACAACTCTCTCACGCCCATTTGCCAATCTTTGGCGCCGCTACCCGAAAGGGATTAACAGCTGATAACCCACAAGTATAGGGGATCGCAATAGTTTTCGAGGGTAGAGTATTCAACCCAAATTTATAAATTCGACACAAGGGGAGCCAAACAATATTTGAAGGTATTAGCAGCTGAGTTGTCAATTCAACCACACCTGGAGATTAATTATCTGCAACAAAGTGATCAGTAGCACAGTAATATGATAGTTTTGATAGTAGTGACAGCAACAATAGTAATAGTAACAGTGATAGCAGTAATTTTGTAGCAAGTGTAACAGTGATGATAGCAGTAGTAACTTAGCAGAAACAATATGGAAAAGTTCGTAGGCATTGGATCGGTGACTTGTTGGATGATATTCATCACGTGACAGTTATAACCTAGGGCTATTCGGCACTAGCTCCAGTTCATCGATATAATGTAGGTATGTATTCCGTAAATAGTCATACGTGCTTTATTAAAAGAACTTGCATGACATCTTTTGTCCTACCCTCCCGTGGCAGCGGGGTCCATATTGGAAACTAAGGGATACTAAGGCCTCCTTTTAATAGAGAACAGAACAAAGAGTTAACACATAGCGAATACATGAACTCCTCAAACTACAGTCATCACCGGGAGTGGGCCCGGTTGTTGTCACTCCGGGGTTGCCGGATCATAACACGTAGTAGGTGACTATAACTTGCAAGCTCGGATTTAGAACATGGATATAATGATGATAACATAAATGGTTCAGATCTGAAATCATGGCACCCGGGCCCAAAGTGACAAGCATTAAGCACGACAAAGTCATAGCAACATCAATCTAGGAACATAGTGGATACTAGGGATCAAGCCCTAACAAAACTAACTCAATTACATGATGAATCTCATCCAACTCCTCACCGACCAGCGAGCCTATGAAGGAATTACTCACTCCCGGTGGGGAGCATCATGGAATTGGCGATGGAGATGGGTTGGTGATGACGAAGAACGAAGATCCCCCTCTCCGTAGCCCCAAACGGACTCCATATCTTCCCTCCCAAGGAAGAACAGGGCTTCGTGGCGGCTCCGACTCATGTATCACGATAATTCTTTCTCCCTGATTTTTTTATCCGAAAATAGGAATTTATAGTGTCAGGGTTGAGGTCTGCGGGGCCACCAGGTGGGTACAACCCACCTGGGCGTTGGGAGAGGGGGGCACGCCCTGGTGGGTTGTGCCCACCCAGGGGCCCCTCTCCGGTAGGTATTGGCTCCGGTAATTCTCATTTATTATATAAAAATCCTCATGAAGTTCCGTTCCATTCTGAGAACTTTTATTTCTGCACAAAAACAACACCATGGTAGTTCTGCTGAAAACAACGTCAGTCCGGGGTTAATTTCATTCAAGTCATGCAAATTAGAGTCCAAAACAAGAGGAAAAGCATGAGAAAAAGTAGATACCTTGGAGACATATCAACTCCTCGAGAAATCCAGTTGATAAACTGAAAGTGAGAAAGAAAAACTTTTACGAACTCTTTTTCTCTTGTTTGCATAAAAAGCTTAAACGGCACCCAGGTTTTCAGCCAGCATCTATACCTATACTAATTTGTGACTTCCTAGAAATTCCTGTGTTAATCAGAATTTACGAGCCGTACATCTAAGGTGGGACCGAGTTATTACGGTTGTAGATTAAGTTTCATAAAAAAAACTTTCAACCAGATTAGTTTCGTTGAAACAAAGAAAACTATAAAGCGTATCATCTTTGAAGCCCAAAAAGAGGCCCATAACTCTCATGGTAGTGGTCTCTCAATCTCTCACGTCTCTCTTCCTCTCTCATATCTTACTCCTCCTCCCCTAAAAAAATATATATATCTTTCTCCTCGAAAACAGATCAGGCCTCAATCTCCTTCCGTCCTTCGGTTCGCCGCCCTTCCCAACTGCAACATCATCTAGCTTCCCTGCTGTCGCTCTTCCTTGCCGCATCTTTATCCACGTTGGAATCGATCTGAAAAAACAAGGAACGATTCAATCCATCCTCTATTGCTGCTAGGTATTCGTCCACATTGGAATCCATCTGAAAAAACTAGGTACGTCCAACTATACTGCTGCTAGGTACGATCCAATCCATCATCCGCTGCTGCTTGGGATGCAGCTTTCAACTTCTGGCCACGCAGTAATCTAACATGTATGCGTCTGGGTCCGGGCTGAGCATCCCGTCTCTCTGCTCTGGGTCCCATGTCCACGCCTTCTCATGTATGTGTTCGTGCTATGTGGTATACCCGCCGATGAATCTGTCCATTGTGGTTGATGCAGTGGAGGAGGTGTACCATGTACAATGACTGTTTGAAGCAGATCGGATGGTAGTCTCTGTCAACCAGGCTGCCTAGCAAACAAGGATGGAGGTTTGGTAGCAAAGTTGTTTACTTGCTCGACACCATTCAATTTTTTTCACCTCTCACCTCTGCATCTTGAAGAATTTCCTAATTTGGATAATTTCTACTCATATAATTTATCTCTAATACACTGTCCAGATGGTTGATGCGAGCTCTGCAATTTTGTAAGGAAGATTTGTGGTAAGTGCATATCTAAGTAAACTGGGATGGACTAATATTTGTTTACCACTTTTATCACTTTATTAGACAAAAGGCCCCATGCACATAGTGGGCAGTCATGTACAGCTGATATCGTTGATGTTTGATAATAGCTGGTTCAAGGTATGTGGACTTTTGCATTTTTTCAGACCTATCTATTCTCTGAGTTCTGCTGAGCCAGTAAAGACAATAGATCGAGATATTTCGGTCCATACAGATGGGTTGTTATTTGAGCACTAAGCATTAAACATGTTCCAGTTTCCAATCCATTACATTTAGATTAGTTATTTATTGAGTTACTAGAAACTGTTTAGGCTTCCAATTTATACTCAGTTATGTTGTGATGGGCTGTGCACGTGAATTGACATAGCAAACCACTTATTTTGATATGCCTAAAGCATGTACATTTACTGTCCTATTATGAAAAATTCAATCATCAATTTACTGGGTCAAAGAAACCATTCGATATATCGGTTTTTGTTGGTATTGAAGGTAAATTATACAAAGCGATCCCAGCTTATTATATTTTGGTATACTGTAGATATGGTGTGTGTAGTTTTTTTTTTGTTAAATCTTCCACCAGAAATGTTATTTCAGAAGGTTGGTGCTGACACCCAATAAGATCCTCCTAGATATGCCCTCTGTCTAGCACATTATTCAGTGGATATGACGGGCAACCTTCAGTTTCAGGGAGAGTACATTTTGGCATGTTGCTATTCTTATGAAGAGTAATCTCCCCTTGCACCTAACTTACATAGAATTGTTGGATCATCACAAGGTTTCCTTTATGAGTAGGGACATAACTTTTATTACCGTAAATTCATCTACAATCATGCATCGATCCATTGGTACACACATTAGATGGAAAAACTGTTACAGGCTCACTATGTACGTGAACAAATCTGGAGCCTATGGAGTATTGAATGGTAAAGAGGGATTTATCGTTTCACTTTACTTCACACAATAATCCTTTGTCCCTGCATTCTTACTATTGTGAATGGAGGCTGCTTTAGCTTTTAGTCAGTGTCTCATTAAACTATATTCCAATACCCGATGAAAATGCTAATTCAACTACTTTTGTGTGTGCTTCATGTTGGTATTTGTACCCAACAAACAAACTATGACTGAACAATATATATTTTACGCTTTATCTCGATGGTACTCAGTGATACAAATATGGGATTGATGGATAAGTATAATTGATGGATGCATAGTTAGATACTTGATGATGAATAGATTGAATAAATAGATGCATACATGGATGATTGGATTCCCGGTGGAGAAGTCACATATGCCTCCCTGTGTCATCTCGCACAAACTCTTGACGTTCTCAGGTGAGCTCCCTAATATGACTAATGCAGCTTGTTTAGATTTAATATAACATGCTACCACAGGTTGTTTCTAGCGAGCTGATTTCCTTTGTTTGTAGTGAATTAGGCATCTGCTCAAGTCTTGGAGATGACTCTAGTACTAAAGTACGTAATGCAAAGTATTAGGAAATATAGTAGCTTTTAAGATATTCACCATGATGCCAATTTTGTTCTTTGATCTTCTCTGTCAGTGAACTGACCGCCACTTGCAGGAAAAGGTGTCGACCGACAGGGGTAATAGTGCGTCAATGAAGGTCAGAACAGGTCTGGAACATGATTAGCGGACTTACAGGTTCGCACAGTATGATCCTATCAGTATGATCGTACACCTGAATTGAGTGTTATTTGACATCGTATGACATCGTATTTTGCACCTTCATTGACGCACCTTCAGTATGATCATACTAATTCCACCTTCAGTATTATCGTATTTTTTCTATAAGATATGGCCATACGATGCCAAATAACAATCAATTTTCCCATGTATGTTAGATGAAACGCACAAGGAAAAGAAGTCATGGACTCACTTGCAGGTGCCTAATGTGTTCTTTTGTTAAGTAGCAATGCATGCTTCAGCTTATAATCTATTCAGTGAATTTGATGGTCTTGTCTCATATGTTTAGTTGTTCTACAATGTCCAAGTTGACGTCAAGGACCACACCCTCCTGTTCTTATAGGAAAAACTTCTTGCTAACATTCCGAGACATGACTGTATTTAGTCTCTCTTCAGATACGCTTGAGTTGATACCTTTTCTGTCCTCCTAATTCTGTTTCCTCGCCTGAATCGAATGTAAGTTGGCTATGCCTAGCCATGGGGTACAGATTACCTTTTCTGTTCTCCATAATTACTGTTGAATAAATTGGCTGGTCAGTGCAATGGCAGTGCCAGGAAACATCAGCACCGCAATGAAAATCTTGAAAAAACAAATGGTGCGCATGCGGATGGTGGTAGGACACAAATGTGGACCATACAGGTTGAAAACAAGAGAGATACCAATATACTATGTCATTGATCGTATTTTTCTATGAGAAAGTCATTGGTCGTACTAGGATAGGACAATAGGTGTAGCACCACTTAACTAGAGTAGCAGCGAGTCCATTTAGAAGCTATTGCTTGGCAAAGTTTTACTTCGGGAGGAGTTGCCTATGGGTACACTGTTTTATACGACAACTTGAAGTTAGATTGTTTTTCTTGGAGTTATAAAGCAAGGTAATATTATATCTACTCACATATTTCAAGTACATGCGTGACTTTTGTTTCTCCTTCTTACTAAAAAAACAACACATAATCTTGGTTCATGTTGAAAAGACCAAAAAATGTTTCTAAAATATTTTTGATTCACCTATATTTTTCTTTGCTTAATTCATTATATTACTCTTAGCCCACTCCATTCCTCTTTCTTGCAGATATATAATCATTTTTTCATATTTTATAAAGTGATGTGGATCACATGACACCAGCGAACCAATGCATGTGGTGTGTATAAATATTTGAATATTTGATCGCACTTCCACTTGATTTATGAGATTGGGCAAATAATTATGTGGCCGCTACTGGGCAATTCTCTTTTAGGTACATGGAAAAGATGACACGGTAGGTGTACCGTTGTTTGTGAAAATTGTGTATGTTTATATTTTATATATGATTTTCTAATAATTATATAGTCGAAAACAAACTTATTGTGTTTGTGATGTTCAGTGTGTACAATCGTCCAACAATTCCACGTGGACACTTCCTAATGAGTATATGAAGAAATCATGTGTTTCTCAACATAACAGCATGGCAGAAACTCATGGACTCAAGTTTATTTAATTGCTTGACAGTATGGCATGATTACAAACATCATGCTGCTCTATGTGGTCCAATAATTGTACAATATATTTAAGAAAGTATTGTCAGCAGTTTTGTTTGTAAACATCTGAATATTATTTATTTCCACAATTGAAGCATTAGTGATTGTATGCTTCACTTTTTCCGCGGAACATATTTATATAATTAATACGCACAGGGGAGTAAATAAATGGTGGAACTTCTATCATACACTAAGAATATTTTAATTTTTTTTGTTTTTGGCAGCTTTGGACACATGTTGAAGAAACCATTAAGATCTTCGAGGCTAAGGAAAACTAACTATTGTGTTTTAATGGGACATACTAATGTTACTTAAATGTATGACTAAAGAAAAAATTATAGTAAGAATTCAATTTCAAGAGCACTAGAAAGTGTATGAATTCATAAACATGTGTTCTTACATATAACCAATATTTAAAAATTTATTGCTCAAAGTTTTTGCCAAAATAACTAGCCCGTGCGGTTGCACGGGTTGACAACTAGTTATAACTAATCATGTTGACAATAACTCTTAAAGATTATAATGACTCATATCAATGACATAATCAGCTAGCAAGCAATAATAAGATATCTCAAACGGCAACATGTTGTCAAAACAATCATGATATAATATGACAATAGTGGTATCTCGCTAGCCCTTTCTGAGACCGCAAAACATAAATGCATAGCACCTCCAAAGTTCAAGCAACGACTAAACATTGTAATTCATGGTAGAAAAGATCCAGTCATGATGCACCCAACATTAGCTACACACAATGCATAATCTTGACAGTTGTGCTCTGCTCAGTTTCTAGCGCTTGTTTTAGAAGGTGGTGACACAACATAAAAGTAAATAGATAGTCCCTTCGCAGAGGGAAGCAGTGATTTGTAGAGGTGCCAGAGCTCAATTTTTAAAATAGAGGTAAATGAAATTTTGAGACATGCACCCTTCTCATTTACTTCACGACCATTAGTTATCAATATCTCTCATGCAAAACAGGCTAGTGGCGGTTCCCAAGCAATAAAAATAAAGGTTATAACTCCATTGGGAGTTTTTGTTTGATTATTCGAGTGATTAACTCTTTTTGTATTTTGCAGTTTGGGACTGGGCATCCCTATTACCGCCATTTTCTCGTGCGATGGCGAGTGAATAAACACTCTACCTGAGAATAACCCGCTTAGCATGGAAGATACCGACCACCTCCTGTCGTTCCATGAACGATCCAGGCACACAAAACAGATAATTTTTTTAGAAGTTTTTAGAGGTGGCACATGCAAATTTACTTAGGACGGTAGGGTAATACCGCATATAGGTAGATATGGTGGACTCATCTGAAATAACTTTGGCTTCAAGGTTTTTGATGTACAAGCAGAATCCCCGCTTAGTACAGGCAAAGGCTAGCAATTTAGATTGAGAAGTGGCCAGCTAGAGAGCAACAATGATCATAACCATGCATTATGCATAAGTAACATTGGACACTAGCATGAGTAGGATATGAACACCATGAATATAAATATTATAGAGGCTATGTTGGTTTTGATTCCACTACATGCATGAACATGTACCAAGTCAAGCCACGTGAACATTCAGAGGAGGATGCCATATCATCATACTACATCACAATCATTTTAACGCTATGTTGATATCCTAGATAAATCATTATCAACTCACAACTACTTATGCATGGCATGAGAAACTATAATCTCTAATTGCCATTGCAAACATGTTTAATCATAATGGCCTGAATCATGGATGCTAGGTTAAACATATTTACACAGACAGAACAAGTCGAGTTCATACCAGTTTCTCTCTGCCACGACCAGTTCATCGAATTTCATCATTATTGCCTTTCACTTGCATGACCGAATGATATGAAAGTAATAATAGCGCAAGAGTGCCATGGACTAAGCTGGAATCTGCAAAACATTTTATTCAATAGGAAAAGACAAGGTAAACTGTGCTCTTTATTAGTTCAACAATTATTCAAATGAGAGCCACTCAACATTTTCATCATGGTCTTCTCCTTGATACAACTCGAATAAAAAGAAAAGAAATTCAGAGAAACACACTGAAATGTTTTTGGAGTTTTTGGTTTTCTTGAACAAGCAAATAAGGGGAAAACAAAAACGAGAAAAACTATTTACACGGGAAAGCTCCCAACAAGCAAAAGAAGAATAAGGAAATCTTTTTGGGTTTTGTATTTAATACTACAGCTAAGCATGCATAGAAAGTAAATTAACTACAACTATTTTTTTTGGTTTTTCTAAAGTTTATCAAACACAAAAGAAGAAAGCAAGAAAATAATTCTAAGCAAGGATGATACAATGAAAAAGTGTGGACACCGACAAATGGAATAAGTGAACATGAATGTATAGTCGGTGGGAACACATACTCCCCCAAGCTTAGGCTTTTGGCCTAACTTGGTAGTCGATCAGTAGCCTGAAGGGTAGTAGGGATGCTGAGGAGCGGGCATCCACTCATCCCATTGCGGAGGCTCCTCCCGTGCCGCTTCCGCAGCAGCCTGAGCGTTCCGGTAGGCGATGATGTCCGCGGGCATGATCCTATATCCGCCCTTGGCAGCAGAATCAAACAAAGCAGGTGCAGGCAGTGGAATAATATCATGAGTTTTAACGCTAAAAACCAGGTTATAAGGAATAGGAATGTCAATATAATCTCATGCAAGAAAATGATGGTGCTCCATGGTTGCCCTGTCTAGGCAGACCTTGGTCAAAGGGTAATCATGAGGGCGTATGTCAACCTCAAAGTGAGCCGCAAAAGAGTAGCAAAAATCTCACCATGTATTTCACCCTGTGATTTATTAAGATGGAGGCGACGAGCCACAATAGCTCCCAAGCTATGGGTGTTGTCGCCCTCTAGTGCTCAGCGCAAAACAGCAAAGTCTGGTGCGCTGAGTGCACCCACTTTCTTTCTAGCAAGCAAGCACTTAGCAAAAAATAAAGCAAAATAATGTACGGCAGGAAAGTGTATGCTAGCAGCCGTAGTGGCTGACACCCCTCTCTCATCTCCCACTGTCAAAGTGCGATAAAATCCTCAAACCCAGCCGGCCTATGCTCGGCTAAGCTCCCATAAGAGGGGATCAAGCATATATCACAAAATTCAGTAAGTGGTATCTGATGGTTTTCAACATATAAATCGAAGCTCACTTTAGGAGGATTATTCCTAGGCAGGAAAGTAAAACTCGGAACAAAGATATTTGTGAGGATTTGGTGCTGGTCACACTCATCTACGATGAAGTCGGTGAGGCTGGCGTTTGCAACATATTGCATGAACTCCTGAAGGATTCCCGCCTCTTCGAGGAACGGGGTATGCGACTATTCGCATGGCCATACCTCCGCCAACCTCCGAGGGTGGAGATCACTCTCAGAAGACTCCCCAATAACACCCTTGGAGTTCTTCTTAGAGCCAAACTTCCTGAAGATATTCATGTCCGCGTACAATTTTTTGAAAATGAAAATTTTGGAGTGACAAAAATTTGTCAACAAAACTTTGTAAGATTGATAGCAACTACTCATAGGGATACATAGAGGCCATAGCAAGCATTCAAACTAAATAGAAAACTAAGAATTCAACATGCAATCAAATCTACAACAGCACCGAGAGTAGGTAGTAGGTAATTATTCAAAGTATAAACCAATTAAACAAAAACTAATTGGACAAACGGTGGAATCACATACCAAGCAACAATCCCCCGAAACAGTTTCGGAAATGGAGCTTCGAGCAAAGAGATCGAAATCCGCGGGTTTGAGCTCAAGAACACGGGAGATAGAGCAATGGAGATTTTTTTCTTCTGGAGGTAAGTGATGATGTGGGCTAAAGAGATAAGTGAGGGGCCCACGTGGGGACCACAACCCATGAGGGCGTGATGACCCACAAGTATAGGGGATCTATCGTAGTCCTTTCGATAAGTAAGAGTGTCGAACCCAACGAGGAGCAGAAGGAAATGATAAGCGGTTTTCAGCAAGGTATTCTCTGCAAGCACTGAAATTATCGGTGACAGATAGTTTTGTGATAAGATAAATTGTAATGAGCAACAAGTAATAAAAGTAAATAAGGTGCAAAAAGATGGCCCAATCCTTTTTGTAGCAAAGGACAAGCCTGGACAAACTCTTATATAGAGAAAAGTGCTCCCGAGGACACATGGGAATTATTGTCAAGCTAGTTTTCATCACGTTCATATGATTCACATTCGGTACTTTGATAATCTGATATGTGGGTGGACCGGTGCTTGGGTGTTGTCCTTACTTGGACAAGCATCCCACTTATGGTTAACCCCCATTGCAAGCATCCGCAACTACAACAGAAGTATTAAGGTAAACCTAACCATAGCATAAAACATATGGATCCAAATCAGCCCCTTACAAAGCAACTCATAAACTAGGGTTTAAGCTTCTATCACTCTAGCAACCCATCATCTACTTATTACTTCCCAATACCTCCCTCTAGGCCCAACAATGGTGAAGTGTCTTGTAGTCGACGTTCACATGACACCACTAGAGGGATGACAACATACATCTCATCAAAATATCGAACGAATACCAAATTCACATGACTACTAATAGCAAGACTTATCCCATGTCCTCAGGAACAAACGTAACTACTCACAAAGCATATTCATGTTCATAATCAAAGGGGTATTAATATGCATAATGGATCTGAACATATGATCTTCCACCAAGTAAACCAACTAGCATCAACTACAAGGAGTAATCAACACTACTAGCAACCCACAGGTACCAGTCTGAGGTTTGGATACAAGAGATGAACTAGGGTTTGAGATGAGATGGTGCTGGTGAAGATGTTGATGGATACTGACCCCCTCCCGATGAGAGGATCGTTGGTGATGACGATGGTGATGATTTCCCCCTCCCCAAGGGAAGTTTCCCTGGCAGAACAGCTCCGCCGGAGCCCTAGATTGGTTCCGCCAAGGTTCGGCCTCGTGGCGGCGGAGTCTCGTCCCGAAAGCTTTCTTATGATTTTTTCCTCGACGAAAGACTCCATATAGCAGAAAATGGGCATCGGAGGGCCACCGGGGGGCCCACGAGGCAGGGGGCGGGCCCAGGGGGTAGGGCGCGCCCCCACCCTTGTGGCTGGTGGGTTGCCCCCCTCTGGTACTTCTTGCGCTCAGTATTTTTTATATATTATGGAAATAACTTCCCTGAAGTTTTAGGACTTTTGGAGCTGTGCAGAATAGGTCTCTAATATTTGCTCCTCTTCCAGCCCAGAATTCCAGCTGCCGACATTCTCCCTCTTTATGTAAACCTTGTAAAATAAGAGAGAATAAGCATAAGTATTATGACATAATGTGTAATAATAGCCCATAATGCAATAAATATCGATATAAAAGCATGACGCAAAATGGACGTATCAGGGTGCGACATCAGAGGGAGGTGCACCAGGTGGGCACAACCCACCAGGGCGCGCATGGGGGTCCTAGCGCGCCCAGGTGGGTTGTGCCCACCTGGTGCACCTCCCTCTAATGTTTATTGCATAAAAAATTTCTCAAATATTCAGAAAAAATCATGTAAAATTTTCAGGGCATTCTGAGAACTTTTGTTTTTGGGTCATTTTTATTGCATGGGAAATTCAGAAAATAGACAAAACATGGAATTTTATTTTATTTAATTAATAAAACAGAAAATAAAAAGTAAGGACAGAAGGTAGTGCTTACTAAATTCATCAACTTCGTACCGTTCAAAAATGATCCATTAATAAGGTTGGCCAGGTCTTATTAACAACCACTTTCGATTAGCATGAAACCGAAGAACTTTCGTAAATCGCTAAGTTACCTCAATGGGGATATGCATTTCCCCAACAATAAGCATTTCATATTTCTTTTTGATAGTAGGTAGAGTTATTTGAAAACTTCCAATAGTGTTTGTCAGAGATTTTTTGATAACATTAATACCATTCACTTGGAATTGTTTCTTCGGAAAGTGCACCGTATGCTCATTACCATTAATATGAAAAGTGACCTTGCTTTTATTGCAATCAATAACAGCCCCAGCAGTATTCAAGAAGGGTCTACCAAAGATAATCAACATGTTGTCGTCCTCGGGCATCTCAAGTATAACAAAGTCAGTCAAAATAGTAACATTAGCAATAACAACGGGAACATCCTCACAGATACGATGGGTATGGCATTTGATTTGTCAGCCATTTACGAAGATATTTCAGTAGTGTGAGTTTATTCAAGTCAAGTCTTTTATATAAAGAGAAAGGCATAACACTAACACCAGCTCCTAAATCACACAAAGCAGTTTTCACATAATTCTTTTTGATATAGCAAGGTATAGTTGGTATTCCCGGATCTCCAAGTTTTTTAGGTACTCCATCTTTAAAAGTGCAATTAGCAAGCATAGTTGAGATTTCAGCTTCCGGTATTTTTCTCTTATTTGTGATGATGTCTTTCATATACCTTGCATATGGAGGCATTTTCAAGATATTAGTCAAGCGAGTACGCAAAAAGACTGGCCTTAGCATCTCAGCAAAGCATTCAAATTCTTCATCATCTTTCCTTTTAGTTGACTTGGGTGGAAAAGATATAGGTTTTTGAACCCACAGTTCTCTTTCTTTACTGTGTTTTCTAGCAACAAAGTCTCTTTTGTCATATCTTTTATTTTTAGGTTGTGGGTTATCAAGATCAACAGGTGGTTCTATCTCAACATCATTATCTGGTTCTTTATCATTGTTTGGTTGAGTGTCTTCATGAACCTCATCATTATCTTTTTCATTATCACTAGGTGAGTGTTCATTACCAGACTGAGTTTCAGCATTAGAGATAGAAGTTTCATTATCATTGTCAGGAGGTTTCTCTATTTCAGGTTCACTAGGAGCATGTGAAGTCTTATCATTCTTCCTTTTCTTTTTCTTTCTAGAAGAACTAGGTGCACTAGTGTTAGCTCTTTGTGAATCTTGTTCAATTCATTTTGGGTGTCCCTCAGGATAAAATGGTTCCTGAGTCATTTTACCTCCTCTAGTTTCCACTCTAACAGCAAAGTCATGCATATTATGATTCATTTCATCAAGAAATTCTCTTTGTGATTTAGCAACTTGTTCTAGTTGAGTTTGAACCATAGAAGCATGTTTTCCAACACCTCTAACATCATTTGAGATTCTAAATAACAAGTCACTCAAGCGAGCAATCATATCAGAATTATATTTCAATTGTTTCATAACATTTGCATTGAAGTGATCTTGTTTTCTAATGTAGTTTTCAAACTCATAAAGGCATTGACTAGGATGCATGTTGTGAGGATTATCACTATCATTAAACTTCATAAGAGAATTTACCTCTACCACCTTAGGAAGTGGTGGTATATTAAGCCCATGTATTTCTTCAATAGGAGGTAAAATTTTAACATCCTTAGCTTTAATACCTTTTTCCTTCATAGATTTCTTTGCCTCTTGCATATCTTCAGGACTGAGATATAATATACCCCTCCTCTTTGGAGTGGGTTTAGATGGTGGTTCAGGAAGAGTCCAATCATCATGGTTTTTCAATATATTATTCAATAATTCCTTAGCTTGTCTAATAGTCCATTCCCTAAAAACACAACCAACACAACTATCTAGGAAGTCCCTAGAAGCATCGGTTAGTCCATTATAGAAGATATCAAGTATTTCATTTTTCTTAAGAGGATGATCAGGCAAAGTATTAAGTAACTGGCAAAGCCTCCCCCAAGCTTGTGGGAGACTTTCTTCTTTAGTTTGAGCAAAGTTAAATATTTCCTGTAAGGCAGCTTGTTTCTTATGAGCAGGAAAATATTTTTCAGAGAAGTAATAAATCATATCCCAGGGACTATGCACACACCCAGGAGCAAGAGTATTGTACCAAGCTTTAACATCACCCTTTAGTGAGAAAGGAAATAATTTGAGAATAAAGAAGTGGCGAGTTTTCTCATCATGAGTAAAAAGGGTGGCTATGTCATTCAACATGGTAAGATGTGCCACAACAGTTTCAGTTTCATAACCATGGAAAGAATCAGATTCAACCAAAGTGATTAACTCTAGGTCGATAGAGAATTCATAATACTTATCATCAATAAAGATAGGTGAAGTAGCAAACTTAGGATCACACTTCATTCTAGCATTCAGAGATTTTTCTTTATACTTGTGTAGTAATTTCTCTAGATCATCTCTATCATTGCAAGCAAGAATATCGCTAGTTGTTTCTTCACTCATGACATAACCTTCCAGTACCTTAGGAAATTCATATCTAGGAAAGCTAGTACTAGCAGGTGTTTCAGGATATTCAGTTTCAAGCTCATCATCAGATTCAACAACATCATGTTGTATAACTCTAGCAATTTGTTTATCAAGAAATTCACCAAGTGGCACATCATCATTATCAAGTAAGGTACTAGCATCATCATAAGCATCATTCATAGTAGAAGTAGCATCATCAATAACTTGCGACATATCAGAATTAATAGCATGTGGTGGTGTTGCAAGTTTATTCATAACAGAAGGTGAATCTAAAGCAGAACTGGATGGCAGTTCCTTACCTTCCCTCGTCCTTGAGGGAAATATCTTAGTCTTAGGATCCTTCAAATTCTTCGTAGTGATAATATGATAATAATACCAAGGTGACTCAACAGATATAGCTATGCTCCCCGGCAACGGCGCCAGAAAAAGGTCTTGATAACCCACAAGTATAGGGGATCGCAACAGTTTTCGAGGGTAGAGTATTCAACCCAAATTTATAGATTCGACACAAGGGGAGCCAAAGAATATTTGAAGGTATTAGCAGCTGAGTTGTCAATTCAACCACACCTGAAGATTAATTATCTGCAGCAAAGTGATCAGTAGCACAGTAATATGATAGTTTTGATAGTAGTGACATCAGCAATGGTAATAGCAACAGTGATAGCAGTAATTTTGTAGCAAGTGTAACAGTGATGATAGAAGTAGTAACTTAGCAGAAACAATATGGAAAAGTTCGTAGGCATTGTATCGATGACTTGTTGGATGATATTCATCATGGGACAGTTATAACCTAGGGCTATTCGGCACTAGCTCCTGTTCATCGATATAATGTAGGCATGTATTCCGTAAATAGTCATACGTGCTTTATTAAAAGAACTTGCATGACATCTTTTGTCCTACCCTCCCGTGGCAGCGGGGTCCATATTGGAAACTAAGGGATATTAAGGCCTCCTTTTAACAGAGAACCGGAACAAAGAATTAACACATAGTGAATACATGAACTCCTCAAACTACAGTCATCACTGGGAGTGGGACCGGTTGTTGTCACTCCGGGGTTGCCGGATCATAACACGTAGTAGGTGACTATAACTTGCAAGATCATATCTAGAACATGGATATAATGATGATAACATAGATGGTTCAGATCTGAAATCATGGCACCCAGGCCGAAAGTGACAAGCATTAAGCATGGCAAAGTCATAGCAACATCAATCTAGGAACATAGTGGATACAAGGGATCAAGCCCTAACAAAACTAACTCGATTACATGATGAATCTCATCCAACTCCTCACCGACCAGCGAGCCTACGGAGGAATTACTCACTCTCGGTGGGGAGCATCATGGAATTGGCAATGGAGATGGGTTGGTGATGACGAAGAACGAAGATCCCCCTCTCCGCAGCCCCAAACGGACTCCAGATATGCTCTCCTGAGGAAGAACAGGGCTTGGCGGCGGCTCCGTCTCGTGGATCGTGATAATTCTTTCTCTCCATTTTTCTCCGAAAATAGAAATTTATAGTGTCAGGGTTGAGGTCTGCGGGGCCACCAGGTGGGTACAACCCACCTGGGCATGCTAAGAGAGGGGGGCGCGCCCTGGTGGGTTGTGCCCACCCAGGGGCCCCTCTTCGGTAGGTCTTGGCTCCAGAAATTCTCATTTATTATATAAAAAATCCTCGTGAAGTTTCGTTCCATTCCAAGAACTTTTATTTCTGCACAAAAACAACACCATGGTAGTTCTGCTGAAAACAACGTCAGTCCGGGGTTAGTTTCATTCAAATCATGCAAATTAGAGTCCAAAACAAGAGGAAAAGCGTGAGAAAAGTAGATACATTGGAGACGTATCAACAACCCCTTTAATATGTTAGGTTGCAATTATTTGTTACTTGTGTGCAGGTGCAGTTTACATAGTGTTGCTTGGTTCTCCTATTGGTTCGATACCTTGGTCTCATCACTGAGGGAAATACCTACAGTTGTTGTGCTGCATCATCCCTTCCTCTTTGGGGAAATACCGACGTAGTTCTAGCAGACATCAGACACCCAGGCACAAAAGCACTTTCCTCTTCACAAATAAGGGGATGATACCTTTCAACCTATTCCCAAGCACTTTTGTAGCAATCTTATATAACGCATAACACAGACTGACCGGTCTAAACTGAGAGAACAACTCCGGTGAGTTAGTCTTAGGAATCAGGACAATGACTGTGTCATTAAACGCGACCAGAGCAGCCACTCCACTCAAGAAATCCCACACCACCCAGCACACATCCCCTCCTACCTGGACCCAGTGGCGTTGATAGAATAGATCCGGCAGACCATCTGGTCCAGGCGCCTTTGTTGGACCTATCTAAAAGAGCGCCACTCTAATTTTCTCATCGATAATGGGAGATGTGAGTGTTGCATTCATCTCTGGCATGACAACATTCTCAATATGTTGGAGTAGATCATTGGCCCCGGCCGATCCATCTAATGAGAAAAGTGCCTCATAAAAGTGTGCAGCCATCTCTCTCATCTGTTCATCTATTGTACATCTAGTTCCATCTTCCCTCTGAAGAGCTTTAACCGTATTTTTCCTTTTATGGTGCGAGGCTCGGTTCTGAAAGTATTTTGTATTTTGCTCGCCTGCACTCAACTAGTCCACACTCAACCTCTGGTTGTACATTATTTCTTCCGGCGTATAGATTTGTTTGAGTTGTTCCTCGATCTCACGGACCTCCAGTGAGCAACAAGAGACAAGGGCTCTCGCTTTTGCATAAGCTAGCTGATACGTCTCCGTCGTATCTACTTTTCCAAACACTTTTGCCCTTGTTTTGGACTCTAACTTGCATGATTTGAATGGAACTAACCCGGGCTGACGCTGTTTTCAGTAGAATTGCCATGGTGTTATTTTTGTGCAGAAATAAAAGTTCTCGGAATGACCTGAAAATCAACAGAGAATTATTTTGGAATATATAAAAAATACTGGAAGAAAGATCCACGTCAGGGGCCCACACCCTGTCCACGAGGGTGGGGGGCGCGCCCTACCCCCTGGGCGCGCCCCCTGCCTCGTGGACCCCCTGATGCTCCACCGACCTCAACCTTGACTCCATATATTCACTTTCGGGGAGAAAAAAATCAGAGAGAAGGATTCATCGCGTTTTACGATACGGAGCCGCCGCCAAGGCCTAAACTCTCTCGGGAGGGCTGATCTGGAGTCCGTTCGGGGCTCCAGAGAGGGGAATCTGTCGCCATCGTCATCATCAACCTTCCTCCATCACCAATTTCATGATGCTCACCGCCGTGCATGAGTAATTCCATCATAGTCTTGCTGGACAGTGATGGGTTGGATGAGATTTATCATGTAATTGAGTTAGTTTTGTTAGGGTTTGATCCCTAGTGTCCACTATGTTCTGAGATTGATGTTGCTATGACTTTGCTATGCTTAATACTTGTCACTAGGGCCCGAGTGCCATGATTTCAGATCTGAACCTATTATGTTTTCATCAATATATGAGAGTTCTTGATCCTATCTTGCAAGTCTATAGTCACGTATTATGCATTATGATCCGTTAACCCCGGAGTGACAATAATCGGGATACTTACCGATGATGACCGTAGTTTGAGGAGTTCATATATTCACTATGTGTTAATTCTTTGGTCTAGTACTCTATTAAAAGGAGGCCTTAATATCCCTTAGTTTCCAATAGGACCCCTCTGCCATGGGAGGGTAGGAGAAAAGATGTCATGCAAGTTCTTTTCCATAAGCACGTATGACTATATTCAGAATACATGCCTACATTACATTGATGAACTGGAGCTAGTTCTGTGTCACCCTAGGTTATGACTGTTACATGATCGATCGCATCCGGCATAATTATCCATCACTGATCCAATGCCTATGAGCTTTTCCATATATTGTTCTTCGCTTGTTTACTTTTCCGCTGCTACTGTTACAATCACTACAAAACCCAAAAATATTACTTTTGCTACCATTACCTTTTGCTATCGTTACCACTACTATCATATTACTTTGCTACTAAATACTTTGCTGCAGATATTAAGTTTCTAGGTGTGGTTGAATTGACAACTCAGCTGCTAATACTTGAGAATATACTTTGGCTCCCCTTTTGTCGAATCAATAAATTTGGGTTGAATACTACCCTCGAAAACTGTTGCGATCCCCTATACTTGTGGGTTATCACTAGCCAGTTGTTCAACTTGGCGATGGTTCTTCTAATATAGCCAAAGACTTCTCTCGCCCAATGTTGCATGGAACCTGAAGTGCAGCGAAACTTCTGCCACACCGCAGCTAGACCCATGCCTCTTTGAACATTGCTTGATAGCTCTCATGGTGCGTCCACACTTCTTCGTATCAAAAAGGTCTATCCCCAGGTCCCTTATGGCGTGGAGCCGACTCCAGTGCCCGAACCAGAATTGCTTGGTGGTCTGACTCCTCTGTCATAATATGCTCAACTGATGTCTTCGGGAAGAGCTGCAAAAAATTGCCGTGCACATGGCCTGGTCCAACCGAACCTGGATGTTCTCTGTTCCGTCACGTTTGTTATCCCATGTATATTGATAGCTCGTAAACCCCAAGTCTGCCATTCCGCAGTCGGCGAGACAGTCACGAAAATATTCCATTTGCAAGAAAGGTCTAGGGTTACCACCTATCTGGCCCGACTGAAACAGAGCCTCGTTATAGTCTCCCAAGCATATCCACAAAAGATCATCTTGAGCCTACAGATATCTAATGACGTCCCATGATTTTTTCCACAGCTCTGTGCGAGGTTCTCCATAGAATCCAATGATTCTACAGGTCTTCCCCTCACAGACCACCTCTACATTGATGAAATACTGGCACCATGGATGCAATGTAACTTGCAAGTGATCTCTCACCACAATGCTAGACCACCACTCTTTCCTGCACAATCCACTACCACACCATAGTTAAAACCCAAACTCCACTTAAGTCTCTCCATTGCTCTCGCCTTGTTCTTTGTCTCGCAAAGAAAAAGCACCGTTGGGTTGTAGGACCATATCAGGTCTCTAAGTTTGCTAACTGTCGAGTCCAACCCCAAACATCGACAGTTCCAGGCTATTAGATTCACTGCGACCAGTGGCCCCGGCTCTCGGGGTCCACCAATTTATCCTTGCTCTCCGATATCCGTTCATACACTGACGTTGTCTTTCACCTATTGTCACGTATGAATCCATCATGCACAATCTGTCTCTCTGGATCATCCTTTGCCACCCACAGCTACTTCGGCCTCCTCTTCCTGTTCACATCCCAAAGCGATAACTATCACTTGGGTGCATTGATCTGTGATCTAGCCGAGTCTTCTTCACATAATAGCATCTTTTCCTGTCCCTTGAGCCATACAGCCGTGAACCAGTATCCACGTCTGTCCATTTGCCCTTCTCCTCAAGAGCTGCGTGTGATGAATGAATGTCATCGTTGCCCTTCCTCTCCCAATTTTCCTGTGGACCCCCTATACCTCTGATCCTCAGCGAGCTTGCTACGTAGTTCCTTATCACGGTGGTTCTCCAGATCATCTCTCGAATCCCTTTCTCTCGGGCCAGCATAATATTTTCTAGTCTTCCCTGGGCTTTGCTCCTCCATTTTTCTGTCTCTGGACTTGATGCCAGTGCGCGAGCCAACAGACCTAGAAAACTCAGCTTGAAGATTCATTTTGTTGGGCCCTCGGATGACCATGTTTACTCATCTCGTTGTCCCCAGTCTTTCTACTCCCAAAACTGTTGTTGTTGCTAACTGTAGCCCCCTGAGACCCTTCCCTTGTCAACCCAGTTTTTCCTGAAGACATCCAGATCCAGCCACCCCATTGTTGCAAAGAATCCACCGGAGGGTCAGACACCCCATCCACATGCACTAGTCGCCCACATTCGAAGCAGAAGTGGGGCACCTTCTCATAATTGAAATCATACCAAGTGCCTTGCTTGTCATCTAAGGAGGATTTCAAATAAAAGCCTCTCACTAGAGGATCATAGACTGAAATTGTGGCTCGAACCCTGAGTTGGTTCCCTCTAGAAAATCCCTCCTTGTCCACATCCACCCGAATGACTTTCCCATCCAATTCCCTAGAGCTTTGCCTAGTTCTTCCATGCACTTACCAGGGCGTAGAACATGCACCTGAAACCACACATCAATCTTATCAAACATCATCTCCAAGGGCCTTGTTTCTGAAGGAAATATGCCCTAGAGGCAATAATAAAGTTGTTATTTATATTTCCTTATATCATGATAAATGTTTATTATTCATGCTAGAATTGTATTAACCGGAAACTTGATACATGTGTGAATACATAGATAAACAGAGTGTCCCTAGTATGCCTCTACTTAACTAGCTCGTTAATCAAAGATGGTTAAGTTTCCTGACCATAGACATGTGTTGTCATTTGATGAACATGATCACATCATTAGAGAATGATGTGATGGACAAGACCCATCTATTAGCTTAGCATAATGATCATTTAGTTTTATTGCTATTGCTTTCTTCATGACGTATACATGTTCCTCTGACTATGAGATTATGCAACACCCGAATACCGGAGGAACACCTTGTGTGCTATCAAATGTCACAACGTAACTGGGTGATTATAAAGATTCCCTATAGGTGTATCCAATGGTGTTTGTTGTGTTGGCATAGATCAAGATTAGGATTTGTCACTCCGAATATCAGAGAGGTATCTCTGGGCCCTCTCGGTAATGCACATCACTATGAGCCTTGCAAGCAATGTGACTAATGAGTTACTTACGGGATGATGCATTACAGAACGAGTAAAGAGACTTGACGGTAACGAGATTGAACTAGGTATGATGATACCGACGATCAAATCTCGGGCAAGAAACATACCGATGACAAAGGGAATAACGTATGTTGTTATGCGGTTTGACCGATAAAGATCTTCATAGAATATATAGGAGCCAATATGAGCATCCAGGCTCCGCTATTGGTTATTGACCGGAGATGTGTCTCGGTCATGTCTACATAGTTCTCGAACCCGTAGGGTCCGCACGCTTAACGTTCGATGACGATTTGTATTATGAACTATGTGATTTGATGACCGAAGTTTGCTAGGAGTCTCGGATGAGATTACGGACATGGCGAGGAGTCTCTAAATGGTTGAGAGGTAAATATTCATATATTGGAAGGTTGCATTCGGACATCAGAATGGTTCCTAGTGGTTCAGGCATTTTTCCAGAGTACCGGGAGGTTACCGGAACCCCCCGGGAGAAGTATTGGGCATATTGGGCCTTATTGTAGGAGAGGAGAAAGGCCACGTGAGAGGGGCACGCCCCCCTTTCCCAAACCGAATTGTACTAGGGGAGGGGGCCAACCCCCTCTTTCCTTCCCCCTCTCTCTCTCTCCCTTCCCCTTTTCCCTCTGTGGTGGAAGGAAGGAGAGGGGGACGAATCCTACTTGGACTAGGAGTCCATGTAGGACTCCCCCCTTATGGCGCGCCCCCTTAGGCCGGCCACCTCCTCCTCCCCCCTTTATATATGGAGGTGGGGGGCACCCCAAAGGCACAAGAGACATCTCTTAGCCGTTTGCGATGCCCCCTCCATAGTTTACCACCTCGATCATATCGTCACAGTGCTTAGGCGAATCCCTGCGCCAGTAACTTCATCATCACCGTCGCCACGCCGTCGTGCTGAGGAACTCTCCCTCGTCCTCAACTGGATCAAGAGCTCGAGGGACGTCGTCATGCTGAACTTGTGCAGAACACGGAGGTGCCGTACGTTCGGTGCTTGGATTGGTTGGATCGTGAAGACGTTCGACTACATCAACCGCGTTACTAAATGCTTCCGCTTTTGTTCTACGAGGGTACGTGGACACACTCTCCCCTCTCGTTGCTATGCATCTCCTAGATAGATCTTGTGTGACCATAGGATTTTTTTTGAAATACTGTGTTCCCCAACAGTGGCATCCGAGCCAGGTCTATGCATAGATGTTATATGCACGAGTAGAACACAAAGAGTTGTGGGCGATAATAGTCATACTGCTTACCACCAACATCTTACTTTGATTCAGTGGTATTGTTGCATGAAGCGTCCCGGACCGACATTACATGACTGCGTTCATGAGAATGGTTCTACCGATGTGCTTTGCACACATGTGGCTGGCGGGTGTCTATTTCTCCAACTTTAGTTGAATCGAGTTTGACTACGGCCGGTCCTTGTTGAAGGTTAAAATAGCACACTTGAAGAAAAATTCTTGTGGTTTTGATGCGTAGGTAAGAATGGTTCTTGCTAGAAGCCCATATCAACCACGTAAAACTTGTAATAACAAAGTAGAGGTCGTCTAACTTGTTTTTGCAGGCCATGTTGTGATGTGATATGGTCAAGACATGATGAGATATAAATTGTTGTATGAGATGATCATGTTTTGTAACAGTTATCGGCAACTGTCAGGAGCCATATGGTTGTCGCTTTATTGTATGAAATGCAATCGCCATGTAATTGCTTTACTTTGTCACTAAGCGGTAGCGATAGTCGTAGAAGCAATAGTTGGCGATACGACAATGATGCTACGGTGGAGATCAAGGTGTCAAGCCGGCGACGATGGTGATCATGACAGTGCTTTGGAGATGGAGATCAAAGGCACAAGATGATGATGGCCATATCATATCACTTATTTTGATTACATGTGATGTTTATCCTTTATGCATCTTATTTTGCTTAGTACGGCGGTAGCATTATAAGATGATCCCTCACTAAATTTCAAGGTACAATTGTTCTCCCTGAGTATGCACCGTTGCTACAGTTCGTCGTGTCGAGACACCACGTGATGATCGGTTGTGATGAGCTCTACGTTCACATACAATGGGTGCAAGCCAGTTTTGCACGTGCAAAATACTTAGGTTAAACTTGACGAGCCTAGCATATGCAGATATGGCCTCGGAACACTGAGACCGAAAGGTTGAACGTGAATCATATAGTAGATATGATCAACATAGTGATGTTCACCATTGAAAACTACTCCATCTCACGTGATGGTCGGACATGGTTTAGTTGATATGGATCACACGATCATTTAGATGACTAGAGGGATGTCTATCTAAGTGGGATTTCTTAAGTAATATGATTAATTGAACTTCAGTTTATCATGAACTTAGTCCTGATAGTATTTGCAAACGTTGTAGATCAATAGCTCACGTTATAGCTCCCCGTTTATTTTTGATATGTTCCTAGAGAAAAATAAGTTGAAAGATGATAGTAGCAAGATGCGGACTGGATCTGTGATCTGAGGATTATTCTCATTGCTGCACAAAAGAATTATGTCCTTGATGCACCGCTAGGTGATGGACCTTTTGTAGGAGCAGATGCAGATGTTATGAACGTTTGGCAAGCTCGGTATGATGACTACTTGATGTTTAGTGTGCCATGTTTTACGGCTTAGAACGGTACTTCAAAAACATTTTGAATGCCATGGAGCATATACGATGTTCCAAGAGCCGAAATTGGTATTTCAGACTCATGCCCAAGTCGAGAGGTATGAGACCTCTGACAAGTACTTTGCCTACAAGATGGAGGAGAATAGCTCAACCAGTGAGCATTGCTACCTCTTGAGCATGCGTTGGTTTTCCCTTGAAGAGGAAAGGGTGATGCAGCAAAGTAGCGTAAGTATTTCCCTCAGTTTTTGAGAACCAAGGTATCAATCCAGTAGGAGACTACACGCAAGTCCCTCGTACCTGCACAAACAAATAAGAACCTTGCAACCAACGCGATAAAGGGGTTGTCAATCCCTTCACGGCCACTTGCAAAAGTGAGATCTGATAAAGATAATAAGATAAATATTTTTGGTATTTTTGTTGTATAGATTGGAAAATAAAGATTGCAAAATAAAAGGCGGCAGAAATTGCAAGTAGATAGGAAAATAATATGATGGAAGATAGACCCGGGGGCCATAGGTTTCACTAGTGGCTTCTCTCAAGATAGCAAATTCTACAGTGGGTGAACAAATTACTGTCGAGCAATTGATAAAAAGCGCATAGTTATGAGAATATCTAGGCATGATCATGTATATAGGCATCACGTCCGTGACAAGTAGACCGAAACGATTCTGCATCTACTACTATTACTCCACACATCGACCGCTATCCAGCATGCATCTAGAGTATTAAGTTCATAAGAACAGAGTAACACATTAGGCAAGATGACATGATGTAGAGGGATAAACTCAAGCAATATGATATAAACCCCATCTTTTTTATCCTTGATGGCGACAATACAATACATGCCTTGCTTCCCCTGGTGTCACTGGGAAAGGACACCGCAAGATTGAACCCAAAGCTAAGCACTTCTCCCATTGCAAGAAAGATCAATCTAGTAGGCCAAACCAAACTGATAATTCGAAGAGAATTGCAAAGATATTAAATCATGCATAAAAGAATTCAGAGAAGAATCAAATATTGTTCATAGATAATCTTGATCATAAACCCACAATTCATCGGATCGACAAACACACCGCAAAAAGAATTACATCGAATAGATCTCCAAGAGAATCGAGGATAACTTTGTATTGTGATCCAAAGAGAGAGAATAAGCCATCTAGCTAATAACTATGGAACCGAAGTTCTGTGGTAAACTACTCACACATCATCGGAGAGGCTATGGTGTTGATGTAGAAGCCCTCTGTGATCGATTCCCCCTCCGGCGGAGTGCCGGAAAAGGCCCCAAGATGGGATCTCACGGGTACAGAAGGTTGCGGCAGTGGAAATAGGGTTTCGTGGTGCTCTCGGATGTTTTTGGGGTATATGAGTATATATAGGTGAAAGAAGTAGGTCGGTGGAGCCACGAGGGGCCCACGAGGGTAGGAGGCGCGCCTACCCCCGAGGGCGCGCCCTCCTACCTCGTGGCCGCCTCGTTGCTTCATTGACGTCCACTCCAAGTCTACTGGATTGCGTTTGTTCCAAAAATAACTCTCCCGAAGGTTTCATTCCGTTTGGTATTCCTTTTCTGCGAAACACTTAAATAGGAAAAAAACAACAATTTACACTGGGCCTTTGGTTAGTAGGTTAGTCCCAAAAATAATATAAAAGTGCATAACAAAGCCCATTAAACATCCAAAACAGATAATATAATAGCATGGAACAATAAAATATTATAGATACGTTGGAGACGTATCAAGCATGTGCTCAGAATGTCTGAGTACTACAATCGCTTGAAACAAGCGGGAGTTAATCTTCCAGATAAGATAGTGATTGACAGAGTTCTCTAGTCACTATCATCAAGTTACTAGAACTTCGTGATGAACTATAATATGCAAGGGATGGAAAAGACAATTCCCGAGCTCTTCGCAATGCTAAAGGTTGCGGAGGTAGAAATCAAAAAGGAGCATCAAGTGTTGATGGTTAACAAGACCACTAGTTTCAAGAAAAAGGGCAAAGGGAAGAAGAAGAATTTCAATAAGAATATAAAGCAAGTTGCTACTCTCGGAAAGAAGCCCAAGTCTGGACCTAAGCTTGAAACTGAGTGCTTCTACTACAAAGGGACTGGTCACTGGAAGCGGAATTGCCCCAAGTATTTGGCGGATAAGAAGTATGGCAAAGTGAAAAGTATATTTGATATATATGTTATTGATGTGTACTTTACTAGTGTTCATAGTAACCCCAGGGTATTTTATACATGTTCAGTTGGTAAGATTAGTAACTCGAAACATGAGTTACAAAATGAACATAGACTAGTTGAGGGAGAGGCAACGATAGTGATTCCAAGGTTGATAAGATCACAATCGCATACTCCCTCTACCTGTGGGATTAGTGTTGAACCTAAATAAATGTTATTTGGTGTTTGCGTTGAGATGAATATGATTGGATCATGTTTATTGCAATACGGTTATTCATTTAAGTCAGAGAATAATTATTGTTCTGTTTACATGAATAAAACTTTCAATGATCATACAACCAATGTGAATGGTTTGTTGAATCTCGATCGTGGTTATACACATATTCATAATTTTGATGCCAAAAGATGCAAAGTTGATAATGATAATGCAACATATTTGTGGCACTACCGTTTAGGTCATATTGGTGTAAAGCGCATGAAGAAACTTCATGCGGATGGACTTTTGGAATCAGTTGATTATGAATCACTAGTCGTCAACCCGTGCTACTGCACGGGCTAGGAATTTGTAATCTTGCACAGGTTACTGTTTGAAAAAATTATAATATTGCTCACTAATGTTTTGTAAGTATTGTTTTGATAGTTTTGTAGAAATTAGAAGTAAAAAATATTTTAAATCAATATTTAACTATTTTACTACTTATTTTCATCTATACCTACTAATAAAGCAAGGTGCGTTTCTCCAATTTTTTCATCCGTTCACCGTCAAAAGATTATTTTTTCCCTATATCTGAGGTGGTACTAAACTTTCGTACTTCATTTGTTGGCAAATGAAAAACGATTTATGTAGAATTTCGTACATGGGTTGCGCGCCCTATGGTCCAGTAAAGTCAGCCCATATTTTCCTGCCCACGCAGCAATAAAAAAATTCCATTTCCCACTCAATGCGGAAACTAATTTAAACTACGCACAGGGTGCCCAAGACTCGGCAGCTCATTTTTCTATGTGTTCCTATTGCAAGTCTATTTTATTCATTTTTTCAGAAATTCAAAATTTTAAAAAAATGTTCGCAAATGTAATTTTTCATTTTTATTCAAAATTTCGTAATTTTTTTTTTACAAAAATGTGTTCCTACTCTGCAAAATGTTTGGATTTTTTTGTTGTGCCAAAATTTATTCAAATATAAATTAGAAAAATATTCCCATTTTTCAAGAAATGTTTGTATTTTTCAAAATCATTCAACATCTAAACAAATGCATTTTAAAAATGTTTCAAATTCGAAAATTATTCTTGTTTTAACGAGATGTTTAAAAATTGAAAAAAAGTTTGCAGTAAAGAAACACATTTTCTAAAATTCTTCTTCATTTTTAAAACATGTTCCCATTAAAAAAAATCACAACTTAAAAAATGTTCATATTTTTATAAGAAGGTTCATGTCTTTAAGAAATGTTTGTGCATTTCAGGAAATGTTCCGTTCAAATTTTTGTTCTTGCTTTGTTCAAAAATGTTTGGAATTTTCAAAAAAAAACCATCCATAATTTGGAAAAAAATTCAAGTTGCCAAGTACATTCGGTAGTTCATGTTATGAATTCCACAATTGTGTTCCTATTTAAATATGTTCTAAATTATAATTATTTGTCATTTCGATTTTTTTCAGAATATAAATTATTATTCCCATTTTTTGAATTTTTTGGGGTTTTTCAAAAAATAATTCAATATTTCAAAAATGTTACAAATTAGAATTATTGTTTTAGTGATATGTTCAAAAATTGAAAATAATATTTGCATTAAAAGAAAAATTTCTAAATTTCTTCTATATGTTCAAAACATTTTCCCGTTTCCAAAAATTGTTCACAACTTAAAAAAACGTATTTTTATAAAACATTCATGTTTTAAGAAATGTTTGTGGATTTCAACAAATGTTCCATTCAAATTTTTTGTTCGTCTTTTTAAAAATGCGTGTAATTTGGAAAATTGTTCATGTTGCCATATATATTTGGATATTATAGTTATCGGTTTTTGAAAAGTTTAAAAAGAGTGTCAAATCTCGCGTTGCATGATATTCTTTTATATTCATGCAGACCATTGGTTAGCAGAACACGTTTGTTTGAGTGGCTAGCAACATGTGGTCGGGTCTTTGAGGTCTTGAGGTCGATCACTCCCATACTGGTCCTGCTCTCCATCTGGCGCATCGAGTTAAGTCGGCTTGTTCAGAATAAGGAACATCATAAGTTATTGATAGTGGTAGCTTCCATGTGGCAATAAAAAAGAATGTGTTGGTTAATTATAATTGAAACAAATTATAGGCACATGTCAATAAAAAATAATATACTGATTTAGCCCTAATTAAAGGATGCCATGTTGAACTAGAGAATACGGACATGTGGGGGTCTTAATCCATTCTTATATTGAGCTAGAGGCATATAATTTTATTATCCTGTTGCAACGTACAGGCATATGTGCTAGTAGCATATAAAATATTACTAGTAGAATGCCCGTGCGTTGCCACGAGCTTCTTAAAAACATTATGATGCCATTCATGGAGCTAAAATATTTGAGAACAATGTTGTCTCAACTAATAGCTAGTAGCTAGTACTGCACACATGGAAATAAACATGAGCGAAGTAAACATGTTATACCCTCTAGTAGGCTAGGTAGAAGCCGCGGTCTCCTCAACGGCCTTCTTGTCAGCAGCGGCCTTCTCGGCAGTGAGTCGGTCGGCTTCGAGGATGGTGGACATGGAGATGACGAAGTTGACGTGGACGAACGGCGGCCAGTAGTCGCGTAGGAGATGCTCCCCAAAAACTTAATTGCCCCTATCCGCACAGGATCTCAAGGGATGGGGTTCCGGAGGCCTCCTCTCCCGTACAATCGTGCACTCGGTGGACAGGATGAGATCACCAGCGGCAGCAACACGGAGTGGAACGACAGTGGGCATGTGTGTGGAGGCAGAGCAAACGTGATTTGTTTTTCATGGCGGCTAGGGTTGGCCGACACGTCCAATATATACGCGTGGTTGGGTGAAGAGACGTGGGCTAGAAAGCGCGCGAGTGACATAGGTCTAAGCTCAGCTAAGCTCATACACGACACAAGACACAAGACGTGGCATGGTGTGGAACCATTTCTCTTCTCAAACTCCAATAGCATGTGAGAGAAGAACCCTTATAAAGAGATTCAACTCTTTCTCCAAATCTGGTGTGGTACTAAACCTGACCACTCCCCTTGTCATGGTATCTTACACGGGCCCTTGGTGATTTTTTTGAAATTGTTAGATGGGCTTAAAGCCCACCCCATATTTCAACATGTGTTTTGTTCTGCCTAAGAGCATCTATAACCCGATACCCCCATACCCGCCCAAAACGCCGAAACGGGTTGCCTGGCCAGTGACCGGACGCAAAAACGCAACCCAACCAGCTTCCCCATAGTCGGCCCAAACGCCCTGACTAACCGACACTCTCCATATCCGACCCAAATCTGGGGCGGATATGGGGAGGCCCGGACGCACCCGGGCACGCCCAGCACATCGGACTAACGGATAGGGCCCACGCTGGGAAGCAAAGAGACCGCTGGTCCGACGGACGCCTCCTCTGCTCCTCGCCGCATGGCGCTGCTCCGGCCTGCTGCCCAAGGGAGGAAGCAAACTATTTTAGCCGGACGGCGACAGCAGAACCCTATCCCACCCATTTCTTCCCCTTTCTCCTCTCCATCATCGACACTTCCTCTTCCGTCTACCTCTAGCGATGCCGAGGCGATGGATCAACACTAATGCCATGCTAACGTCGGAGCACCGGGTACAGCTTCTGGAGAAGATCCAGGCGAGACAGGTTGCTTGTTTTGCCGCCGACCATCCTCCGAATTTGCCGGTGCCGTCGGAGTATGAGGAGCGGGTGGAGGAGGATCTGGAGCCCATGGAGGAGGAGGCGGCGGAGTCGGAGAAGTGGGCTTTGCCATGGCATACGTAGAGTATGAGGCCGCCCAAGCGATGGCAAGAGTGGAGCAGACCGCCATCCTCGCGTCCATTCATGACGAGGCCTACCAACAATTCATCTAGCAGGATCAAGCGGCGACTTCGCCGAACTGGTTGTGGAGGCAGAGGCAGAGGTGGTTATGCTTTACCTATGTACGTAGTAGCACGTAGGTTTTTATTTGCATGTGTATGATGAATTTTAGGTATGAAGAGTTTCATGGTTGTGTGGAGGACGGTTTTGGTGCGGTGTCTAGTAATTGCCCACGGACGCGCCCAGGCATTGGGGGCGGCTCTTGGGTATTGTGGCTGCATCCGCGGGCATTTGGGGGCCGACTTTTGGGTATTGGGGGCGCATTCGCGGGCATTTAGGGGCCGCCTTGTGGGTATTGTGGTTGTAGATGCTCGAAGGCCTTGGGAAGCTTTTGCAAATTGCAAGGAACCAAGGATACTGGGCATTCCTAATAGCATTTCACAGATTGTCGGTCACATGTTTCTCTTCCTACTCTCCCTTCCATCAACTACCCCTCAACAAATACAAACCCGACGACATTTGACAAATGGAAACACCCAACTTGCAATGCAGTGACGTTCAGCTTCATTTCTAGCTCACTGTTAGGAAGCACATGATGATGATCAACCATATGAGGGCATTAAGGGATAAGGACATGATCAACAATCCTGAATCTAGTGTGTTGTAAGATCTACCCTTGAGTTCCTAATATTCAGATCTTCCAAGTGGGAAAAATCCTAGCCAAACAATATAGGCATGAAAGCAACAACAATTAGCATTTCATATATAATCATGGGAGGGAACATTTAAGAAAAAAAGAATAAAACAAAATATGACACATCAGAGCTTTCATGCTTAAATAATCAGAATTATATGAAATTTCATTCCAAACATATGTTAATTCAACGTAGCACTTATGTATTACTCACCCAATCTGCCAACCCATTAATAACATTTCACAGGTAAACATAAAATATATGACATCCATCACAACGGCGAGATCATCTCATCAAGTTTATGTAGCAAGACAACTCACTAAACGAACAACTCAATCAATTATGAGCACTTAATGTCAAGATCATCAAGCTACAGGCCTAACATTTCGCGGATAATCATTTCAGCTTTTTTGTTCTTCTCTGCTCTTCCTGTATGCATGATCATCAAGCTTTGGATGCATGATCAGTGTGATAGCTTAGCTGAAAAACAGAAGAATATATCATCTGAGATGTTCATTACTACCATGAAGGCATTCCTTCAGGCTCATGTTATCCATCAGATTAAACATCAGGAACCCCGAACACATAAAGATAATAAAAATTCATCAGGAGAAACAAAATCAGGGAAGTTAGACAAGAGTGGTGGGTGAACCTGTCGCGTCCTCCTCAAGAATCATCGGAGCCTGGCGATGTACCCATGGCTGAGGCAGCCGGGCAGCTGCAACTCCCGGTAGAAGGCACTCTCCTGGTCCTCGTGGTCCTGTCGCCACCACCCGCAATGGTGCACTATCGCGATGAGGCCATCGGCTTAGCAGTCACAGTGACGTGGAGCAGGCACCTGCTTGTAAAGCTCGTAATGTGGCATCATGGGCAGCGTCGCGCCCGAGTGCGGTCGCTGGCAAATTCTGAACTCATGCGCCGAAGTGCCCTTTAGAAACACTCATCAACTAATGTTTTCGATACAACATGCACATCTTTGCAAATCCTAAAAGCAAACGTGCAAGCAACTAGATCCCATAGTAGATATACAGTAAATACAGAAAAAGGATAACTTGCTTTTTCTGAATTACCACAAACCTCAAGAAATTTGATAGTATCTCAGAATTTTCTTAGAGGTGACAAATGAGACCTGTAAATCATCAATATGTGACATGTGGTGCTTCAACTATACTAACACGAGATGCAGCACATGGGATTAATACCTTGATGTAAGACTTGAGTTTGATTAGTTTGCAACTCCCTCCGGTCCTTTTTACTCTGCATATTAGAATTCTCTGAAATCAAACTTCACAAAGTTCGACCGTATTTATATGAAAAAATATCAACATCTGCCATGCTAAAGTTATATAATATGAAACTTTAAGTGATGACACATCTAGTGATATTGATTTCAGATTATGAATGTTGGCACTTTTTTCTACAAAGTTAGTCAAACTTTACGAGGCTTGACTTCAGTCAAATCTTATATGCGAACTAAAAAGGACCGGAGGGAGTACTAAATTTTATTTTCCCCTTTGGTATATAAGGCCACTCACTGGAAAAAATTTGCTACGAGGACCGGCTAAAATAATATCTTAGACAAAATATATGTAAACATGCATACATGAGAATTTTCATTGTAAAATAAGTAAAGGCCAGGAGTATATCAAACTGCTTACTTTCCGTAAAGACGAGATGGTCAACATAAAAGAGTGCACTATCCAAAGCCTAATCCCCACATCATTGGTAGAAACTGCAAGCCAAATCAGACAACGACAAAATGAAGTGCCCTGATATCTGCTTCATCATCAGCGAAGTACTGAGAGAAGCTCATCCTGAACTTCCAAAAGCACATATGACGTAAAAGAAAAGCTGTTAAAAACATACTGTCTTTTTACATGCTCTTCTTCATATTTTACTTGTGACTTCTAATAAATAGATATAGAATTACCCTGCAAAAAAGATATAGAATTATTGTGAACACATTAATAGAGGTTCCTAAAATTCTATGGAGGATCTAAACAATCAAAGAACAAACGGCAACTATGGGGAAGCCCAAATATACGTATTCTCCTTTTGTTTCCCATCTGTTGTTTTACAATATAAAAGCACAATTAGCAAAACAGATATTAGAGCAGTTTTATGTCCTTGGATCAGAAATAACCATGGTGATTGAGATCAAGATTCTAGACTAAAAAGGTTAGTCCAAACACAACAACGTTGACATGTTTGATTTTTTCTAACTCACCTGCATAACAAGAAGATTAAGCAGCACCATTGTCATGTTTCTCCAGCTCCCCGCGTTATTCAACACTAATGTAGGTCTGAGCAGCTTCATTGCCCCCAGTAGATAATGCCTCTGGCTTTGTTCCCCTCTGTAATGGCCTCTTCTCCACCATCTTTATAGTGGTACACAGAAATAATTGATCCTCACTAAAGCTAATAGAAAATGTACCTGCAAGAATACGCAAACTGCCGCCAATGCATTCAGGAACACATAAAATCAGGGACACCTGAATTAGTACTAAACTTATGTTAATGTCAAATTATTCGGTCTTGTTCCCATAAAAAATCCCAATGTAACTATGTTTCAGTTCTTCATCATTCCTTCCACTTTCCTGAAAGAAGGAAAAGGAATAGGGCAGAATTTACAAAGGCGGATATCTTACTGGAGAAATAACAATGAATATTTTAGGTTTTTCAAATAAATTCACAAATTTTGAAGTGGTATACCAGGCCAAAATAATTTAAAAATGTCAATTGATCTAACAAAAATTCATGTGTAGATGAATCTGTAATGTCCGTGTGAACAAATGTGAACAAATGACACAGGAGAAACAATAGTATGTACACCAGATATTTAAACCCGATTATAAGCGCACATCATGAACATCATGATTGAAATTAAAGAAAAAACCTGAAACTGTTTGATGCAAATCAAAATCTTGTCAATAGCATCTTGACACCAGTCTATGACCCGTGACAATTAGGCCATTGCAGCTCCTAGTAGTATATATCTTCTTAGCAGGCTCACCAACCCTCTCAGTCAGAATTGCTTCAATATTCATATGAACGTCCTTCATATCCATTATCCCTCTCTAGGGCACCTTCACAGCCTATGTCGCGGTGGAGTTTAAGCAATTGAAGCCACACACCATGGGATAGATGTTAAAAGAAAAGGCGCACTGAAGCAAACATACTGGATGTCACGACGGCTTCTTGTCCACATGGCGCGCCTCCACTCCTTCTACGTTCCTCGCTGCCATTGAGAGGAAGGGCCTCCATGTTCTGCCTCCTCTCCACCCTCGCCGATGCCATGTCGTCATGTTTTCGTGGTCACGCTGTGTGATTAGACGGGAACGGAGAAAGTAGACCCAATGGTGAACATACATAGATGCAACGGAGGGGCGCCTCGTCGTCTGAGGCCGTAAATGGCACAGAGTAGGGGTCCGGGCGTGGTCGGTGCAGATCATGGTGGTCGAGATGGCCAATTGCGAGGTTGGTGGCCTAGGTGGCCGATGTGCTCGACAACGAGATCCAGCAGGCGACGTGCGGTGGAGTGAGAGGATGGAGGCGGTGGCGTGTGGTGGAGAGAGAGATGGAGGCGGTGGCAGCACAGATGCGGTCGTCGCATGGTGGAAGGCCTTGGACAGCGGCAGGGATGTTGGTGGCCAGTGCAGGGCAAGCAGGAGGCCGACAACCGGTGGAGGGAGGCGACCGGCTATGCGGGAAGGGAGGTGGTCGATGCCTGGGTGGAGGGAGGCAACCGACGCACTATGGCCAGGGCAGTTGCTCATGGAGGAGGGAGAGATTCCGGGAGGGGGGATTTTTTTCCTTAAATTCTGTTATTTGTTTCCTTCCAATTCGTTATTTTATTTCCTACTAAAGCAAATTGCATTGATGGGAGGAATCGATTGATTTAGGTAAATTAGGAAAGTTAGACCTGTGATCTTTTATACGTTAGGAAAGTGTTGGTTTATAAGGAAACTGTGTAGAGGAAAGTAAACCCATAGAAAAGGGGTGGAAGGGGAGACCGAAAAAACCAGGCAAAAAAAAACCAGACGAAAAAAAACCAGACGAAAATGGTGGGACTATTCAACCAACTCGTCCATTAGGAGTAGAGATAAGCTCTATGTCAGAACTAAAACTAGTGACATCACATTTTTAAAAAATTAAATGATCCTTCTGACAACCCAAATGAGCGACTCGAAAAAGTGGTGATGCTATTAATCTCCTATTCTTTAGTCGATGAGGGTTGATAAGCCAGTGTCCTAGTCCTTGATATATAGCTTTATCCGGCCGGCGCCTATGTGCATCTCTCATTTAGCTACTATTATAAAAAAGTGCTCTTGCATGCATCATTGTAGTCTTATTCCTTAAATACAAAACATGAACGGCATGCCCGAACTTCTGAAAAATAACGTGTTTTGTTATGCGCTTTCCCAGTTTAGAAATTTTGGTTTTTAAATATAATCTAGAATTTTTATTAATATATTTGTGACTTGGAATTCAAATTTGTTGACACTACTTTTTTTCATTTTCAGATTACTTTGTGTTGTCCTGGGAGTATACATGTGTCATTGATTTGTGAACAGGATTTGTTTTGTCCGTGAATATATTCCTTGTGGTTGTGTGCATCATGGTTTTCGAATAAGAAAAATAGTTCACGTAGACCACAACATTGAAATATTGTACCACACATTGAAATACTATACGTTGGTTTTAACGAAGACCACAACGTTGATCTGTGACATTGGGCCGTGATATATATATATTTGTATTATCTCCGTAAAGGACGTACCTTCTTTTGTTTTTCAATCTAGACGTTTGTTTCCTCTCGTACAAAAAGCCGAGCGTTTCTTCTATTGTAACATGTTTGGACTCTTGGGCCTAGTATGTGAGGTAGTGCAGTTTTCTTATTTTTTTAATCCATTAGGTTGTAACATGTATGGACTCTTGGGCCTTGTACGCTGTAGAATTTCCTTATCTCCTTTAATCCTAGACGCACAATTAAGATCTAATGGTCATTTTAATGTAGTTTTTGAGGATTAACGTGGAGGCTTGTATGGTGCTTCTAATTAGTAAATATAAAATAAGATTTGATGCTTCCAAACCATGCCTCATGGGCAAGATGACTAAGACTCTGTTCTCCGGAACAATGGAGCGAGCCACTAACTTATTGGAAATAATATATGAAGGAAATATGGCCTAGAGGCAATAATAAAGTTGTTATTTATATTTCCTTATATCATGATAAATGTTTATTATTCATGCTAGAGTTGTATTAACCGGAAACTTAGTACATGTGTGAATACATAGACAAACAGAGTGTCCCTAGTATGCCTCTACTTGACTAGCTCGTTAATCAAAGATGGTTAAGTTTCCTGACCATAGACATGTGTTGTCATTTGATGAACGGGATCACATCATTAGAGAATGATGTGATGGACAAGACCCATCCATTAGCTTAGCATAAACGACTGTTTAGTTTTATTGCTATTGCTTTCATCATGGCTTATACATGTTCCTCTAACTATGAGATTATGCAACTCTCGAATACCGGAGGAACACCTTATGTGCTGTCAAATGTCACAATGTAACTGGGTGATTATAAAGATGCTCTACAAGTGTCTCCGATGGTGTTTGCTGAGTTGGCGTAGATCAAGATTAGGATTTGTCACTCTGTGTATCCGAGAGGTATCTCTGGGCCCTCTCGGTAATGCACATCACTATAAGCCTTGCAAGCAATGTGACTAATGAGTTAGTTGCGGGATGATGCATTACAGAATGAGTAAAGAGACTTGCCGGTAACGAGATTGAACTAGGTATGGTGATATCGACGATCGAATCTCGGTCAAGTAACATACCAATGACGAAGGGAACAACGTATGCTGTTGTGCGGTTTGACCGATAAAGATCTTCATAGAATATGCAGGAACCAATATGAGCATCCAGGTTCTGCTGTTGGTTATTGACCAGACAAGTGTCTCGGTCATGTCTACATAGTTCTCGAACCCGTAGGGTCTGCACGCTTAACGTTTGATGACGATTTGTATTATGAGTTATGTGACTTGATGTACCGAAGGTTGTTCGGAGTCCCGGATGAGATCGTGAACATGATGAGGAGTCTCAAAATGGCCGAGACATAATGATAGATATATTGGAAGGCCATATTCGGACATCGGAAAGGTTCCGAGTGATTCGGGTATTTTTCGGAGTACCGGAGAGTTACGGGAATTCGCCGGGTGTTGGGGATATAACTATTGGGTATGACCCGCCCAGGAGGGGCTAGGTTATCCCAATGGCGGTTCAACTAAACAAAGCCCATGAGTATGTGAAGGTGGCGGTTCATGCAGTAGGCCAGTTAAGGGGCCCAAACCGAGAGGCGGCTTAAGGCCCGTGAGTATAAACTGTCATGTATATATAACTTGTATGATAAGGCATGTAAGATAAGTCACCGAGCCGGACACGTTTGTATGAGCCGGCCGGGACTCTGTAGGCCGCAGGGCATCAACCAGTGTATACAAGGGGACGACCTGACAGCGGCTTAGAAAAAGAAACAACAAGTCGAAAGCCAGGCAAAGCATATTCGCTCCCTGGTAATCGAAACCCTAGCAATACCATCTCAAACTGGAGTAGGCTTTTACCTTCACCGCAAGGGGCCGAACCAGTATAAACTCTCCGTGTCCTTTGTCCCATTTAACCCCTTTAAGCTGACCTCGTTGCAATAGCTCCACAACTAAGTCCTTTTATGAGGACATCTGCCATGACAATTCCACAACAGTTGGTGCCCACCGTGGGGCCAGCGTGCGGTGGTTTTGAGTTCTTAAAGGGCAGCTTCGAAGGGCTCAAGGGATACACTGTGGGCCGGATGACCAAGAGTCGTCGCGGTAAACTCTACATCGACGATGCAGGCTGGGGCCCCGAGGCCGGCTCAATTGAGTACCGGTACCGGGCCCCCTTCGGTGGAATCCATGTCTTCATTGGCAAGATCGGCGAACCGGGCCCTGAGCCAGACATCTGCACCGACATCATCGAGACGGCTCAGTGTGCACGACCCGCCCGGGTTCAACCTGCCGTAAAGCGTGTATTCGTTGGGTTCACCCATGGGGCTGAGTTGGAAGGCTCTGTGTCTGGCGGTGAGACGGCCATCTACTCTGATGATGAGTCGTCCACGGGCGAGACCAACTCAATGTATCAGCTACAAGACAGACGGCTTGGGGGCTGTTCCGATGGCGACAGTATTCCGGACCCCCGTGAGCCACCTAACAGGGTGGCGATCTTCATGGCTGGCACCCAGCCGGTTCTTGGTTCGACAGACGCTGCGGCTATGACTTCTAGTGCAGTAGCGGTAATAGGAGCCGGGGCTGGCGGTTCAGCGCGCCCACTGGCTCAAGTTTTAACAAATCTGTTGGATGCACTGACAACTCTGATGGAGGTTGATGTAACCCCAGACAACCAAGAGCAACACAAGGCAGAAGTAGCTAAGTTGCGTGATGAGATAGCACAAGCCAAGGCGGAATTAGCAGCAGAAAGCGCCAGGATGGCTGCAGAGCGGGCCGTTTTAAGTGCCCAGGCACAGCGGATTCAAGCAGATTCATACCGGCTCACGATGGATCAAAACGCATCAAACTAAGTTTTAAGGAGAAAATACCAGAGTCGTCTGCCTTCAGTTTATGAGTCAAGGGACCTCTTTAACACCCCTAGAGCCGGGGCCAGTAACCCGCCGGTGGTGAATTGGATGACTGAAGCGCCAGGCGGTGGGGTGCCGGGTCAGCCGCGCATGACAAGTTCTCCGTATAAGAACAACACCCCGCCTCAACACGTGGTAACACCGCCGGGTCACTATGCCACCCCTTTGGACAACATGATTGCTGCAGCGACACGACTGGCGGCTTTACCAGTCGAGGGTGAGACTCCGACGGCGGTTGAAACCCGAAGGGACAGGGAGCTTCTTCAAACAGCTTTAGTGCAGTAACATGCTTATTTTTATAGCCGTGACCAGATTCATTCAACCCCTCGTCCAAGCCGGAGCTACAGTAGGCACATTGACTCACCAGCAGTCTCGAGTACGGAGCAGCGCCGTAACCAACCTCATGGACATGACCCGGTGCGCAATGGTGCTAATGCACAGGATTTGGTGGACCAAGGCAGAGCACGTCGGGAGGCCAAGATGGCGGCTCAGCTGGCGGCTCATCAGCACGCGCCGGTTTACCCGACAACTTCAATTGAGGCGAGTGTAACTTCTAAGGCTTTCGGTGCGCCGTGTCTAACAACGACTCTACGAAATGAGTGTCTGCCCAAGGACTTCAAAGGCCCTCATGAGGTGCCTAATTACACAGCAGATCAGCCCCCTAAGGCTTGGGTAGAGAGTTATGAGATGGCTATGGAAATGTTGGATGTTAGCGAGGCTGCATACGCTAAGTACTTCACCATGATGTTAGAGGGGAAGGCATGCACCTGGTTAAAGGGGCTACCGGCTAACTCCATCGGGTCATGGGCAGAGCTGAAGGCCCGGTTTATCCAGAATTTCAAAGATACGTGCAAGTAGCCTATGTCGATTGTGGATTTGGTTTCTTGTGTTCAAGCTGAGGGCGAGTCAACGACTAGCTGGATGCGCCGGGTCTCGACTATCATACATTCTTCAGATAACATCAACGTCGGCTCAACAGTTCTAATGTTGGAGAAAAATTGTCGTTTCATTCCACTCAAGCAGAAACTTGGGCGGCTTAAGCGTCATTGCAACGACATGGGAGAGCTTATGGCGGCTCTTGTCAAGTATGCCGACTCTGATGGTACCAAGGACCCCGACTCTGAGGATGAAAGACCGAGAAAGGGAAAGAAGAGTAGCGGCATGAAGGGACGGCAGTACAACCCACCCAATCAGGGTGGCAACGGTAAGCGCAAAGCGGATGATTTCATAGCTAACACCGGTGCGTGAAATTATAACCATCGTCATAAGGGGGCGCCGACTCAAGGGACGAGGTTTGACCTTGAGGCAATATTGAGTCAGCCATGTCTAAAACACGGAATGGATCAGAAGCCAGCTACACATTTCTGGAAGGATTACAGTATAATGAGACCCTTCAGTGAGTCTATCCAGCACAACCGGGGCCCGAATGGGGGTTCAGGATCCGGCTCTCATGGTACGGTTCATGGAGGCGGCGGCTCAAATTCCGGGTTTCACGGCCAGGGTAATCAAGGCGGTTACAACCAGCAGAATAATCAGGGGAATCAGCAGCAACAGTATGGTTATCAGAGCAACCCGAAGCAATTGAACAGTGGGCAGTACCACATCTTCACCACCAGCCTGTGCAAGCGGGATCAGAAGCTACATAAGAGGGCAGTGAATGCTGTTGAGCCGGCGGTGCCACGTTACTTACAATGGTCAGAGTAGCCTATTGTGTGGAGCCGTGAGGATCACCCGCCCCGGGTTGATAATTCGGGTCACCTGGCACTGGTGGTGGCACCTCAGGTCGGAGCCTATAAGTTTACTAAGGTACTCATGGATGGAGGCAACAGTATTAATATACTTTATTATGAAACCTTCCGTCGCATGGGGCTGACTGACAAAAATCTTAAGCCGCCGAACACCGTTTTTCATGGGGTGGTGCCTGGTAAGTCGGCATATCCAGTGGGTAAGATATCTTTGGAGGTTGCCTTTGGAGATGAGCATGATTCCAGATCTGAGACTCTGGCCTTTGAGGTGGTTAAGATCAAAACCCCTTACCATGCTCTATTTGGACGGCCGGCTTATGCTAAATTCATGGCAAGGCCCTGTTATGTTTATTTGCAGCTTAAGATGCCGGGTTACAAGGGCACCATTACAGTGCATGGGAGTCGCAAGCTGTCCTTGGAGTGTGAAGAGGGCGATGCTGCCTATGCTGAATCAGTTTGTGCAACGAAGGAGATGAAATTTTATAAGGATAATGTTGACCCAGCGGACATGACATCCTTAAAGAAGCCAACCACGGAGCATGATCCTTTGTTAAAGCTTAAATTGGCAGATGACACTAAATTGGTTGATTTTATTCCTGGCGACTCATCTAAGCAGTTCAGCATTAGCGCCAATCTAGATCCGAAATAGGAAAGCATGCTCATCGAGTTCATCCGTGAGAATCGGGATATCTTTGTATGGAAGCCTTCAGACATGTCGGGTGTACTGAGGGAACTTTCTGAGCACACTCTTAATATCGATCTGAAATTTAAGCCGGTTAAGCAATTTCTCCGTCGTTTTAGCGAGGAGAGGCGGAAGGCCATTGGAGAAGAGGTGGCCCGGCTCTTGGCGGCCGAGTTTATCGTTGAAGTTTTTCATCCTGAGTGGTTGACTAACCCGATGTTGGTGCTCAAGAAGAATGGCACTTGGCGGATGTGTGTGAATTACACGGACTTAAACAAGGCTTGTCCGGCTGATCCATTTGCTCTCCCTCGTATTGATCAAAACATTGATGCTACGACGAGTTGTGAGCATTTTAGTTTTTTGGATGCTTATTCTTGTTATCATCAGATCAAGATGGTAGTTAAGGACCAGGAGAAGACAACTTTTATTACTCCGTTTGGACCCTTCTGCTATGTGTCTACGCCTTTTGGGCTCAAGAGTGCCCAGGTGACTTACCAGCGGTGTGTGCAAAATTGCCTTCACAATCAGACCGGGTGTAATGTTCATCTTACGTGGATGACGTTGTGGCGAAGTCAAGGAAGAAGGAGACCTTGATTGATGATTTGAAGGAGACGTTTGACAATCTCCGGGTCTACAAGATGATGCTTAACCCGGCCAAGTGTGTTTTTGGTGTACCAGCGGGCAAGCTTTTGGGTTTTCTGGTTTCTAATACAGGCATTGAAGCTAACCCGGAAAAGATCAAAGCCATTAATTTATTGGCTAAGCCGGCGTGTGTTAATGATGTTCAGCGTTTGGCGGGTCGTATTGCAGCCTTAAGCCGATTCATAAGCCGGTTAGGGGAGAAGGCTACCCCTCTTTATCAGATGATGAATAAGACAGATCACTTTGTTTGGAGTGATGCTGCTGATCAAGCATTTGAGGATTTGAAGAAATAGTTGGCTGAGCCGCCCGTTCTTGCTGCCCCTATTGATAAGGAGCCTCTGTTGTCATTTTTGGCTGCTAATAGCCGGGCCGTCAGTGTAGCTATTTTGGTGGAGAGGAAAGAAGCTGGCAAGGAATATCCGGTTCAACGACCGATTTACTATATCAGTGAGGTACTTATTGAGTCCAAGCAAAGGTATCCGCACTGGCAGAAGCTTGTGTATGGGGTTTTTATGGCAAGCCGGAAGCTTAAGCAATATTTTTTAGGTCACCCCATTACTGTGGCCAGCTCTTCTCCTTTGGGGGATATCATTCAAAATAGAGAAGCCACAGGACGGATTGCTAAGTGGGCCATCGAGCTTGGGCCCCATGGTTTGAAATATACACCTCGTACGACCATCAAGTCACAAGCACTCGTGGATTTTATCAATGGTTGGACAGAATTGTAGACACCTGAGGAAAAGCCAGATGACACATATTGGACTATTCACTTTGATGGATCCAGGCAGTTGGAAGGCTCAGGGGCTGGAGTTGTCTTGACTTCCCCACGAGGTGATAATTTTTCTTACGTTCTCCGGTTAATGTTCCCTTGTACTAACAATGCAGCTGAGTATGAGGCTTTGCTTCACGGTCTTCGGATGGCTAAGGAAATGAATTTAAGCTGGGTGAGCTGTTTCGGCAATTCAGATCTGGTGGCTCAACAAGTTTCTGGCACTTGGGATTCTAAGGATCCACTCATGGTGGCTTATCGTCGAGAGGTTGATGCTATTGCGGGTCACTTCAAGGGATACCAAGTTGAGCATATTGATCGCAAGAAGAAAAGGCGGCTGCCACTTTAAGCCGGTTAGGATCTTAGCGTAAGACGGTCCCACCTAACACCTTCCTGGATATTCTGCTTAACCCTTTGGTCAAGTTGCATACAGAGGAGGATCTTGCTGTTCCTGACCTGGAAGCACAGTTGGTGGCGGCTCTTCATGCTATTCCGGATTGGACAGTGCCGTATTTGGCTTACATGACCCGGGGCGAGTTGCCCGAGGATGAGATTTTAGCCAGGCAGATAACACGGTGATCTAAGTCAATGACGATTGTTAATGGGGAGCTGCACCATTGCAGTGTTACAGGGGCGTTTCAACGTTGTGGTTCGTCTGAAGAAGGTTGTGAGATTCTGTGAGAGATCCATGAAGGAGATTGTGGTCATCATGCCGGTTCTAAATCTCTCGTCACCAAGGCTTTTCGTCATGGTTTTTATTGGTTGACGGCTAATGCTGATGCTGAGGATTTGGTCAGCAGATGTGACGGTTGTCATAAATTTTCACGGCGAGCTCATGTTCCGGCTCAAGAGTTGAGGATGATTCCAATTACTTGGCCGTTTGTGACTTGGGGCTTGATATGGTTGGGTCTTTTAAGAGGTCCCCAGATAAAAAGACCCACCTTTTGGTGGTAGTTGACAAGTTCACTAAGTGGGTTGAAGCAGAGCCAGTTAGCAAGTGTGATGCTGCAACAACGATTAAATTCATCAAGAAGGTGATCTTCCATTTTGGTTTTCCCCACATCATTATAACAGATAATGGTACTAATCTTTCTGAAGATTCCATGAAAGAATTTTGTCAACAAGAGCATATTCGACTTGATGTCTCCTCTGTGGCTCACCCCTAGTCCAATGGTCAAGCGGAACGGGCTAATCAAGAAATTCTGCGAGGTATAAAGCCCCGGCTTATGGTTCCTTTGCAAAGAACACCGGGTTGTTGGGTGGAATAGTTACCTTGAGTGTTATGGAGTATCAATACAACCCCTAATAAATCTACAGGTTACACACCTTTCTTCATGGTTGATGGAGCAGAGGCGGTTCTTCCAAGTGACATCCGTCACGATTCACCCCGGGTGGCGGCTTACGTTGAAGCTGACAATGAAAAAGCACGTCAAGATGCACTTGATCTGTTAGATGAAGAGCATGATATTGCGGCGGCTTGTTCGACGATTTACCAGCAAGATCTGCGTCGTTATCACAGTCGCCGTCATAACCAGAACTTTTCAAGAAGGCGATTTGGTGCTCCGGCTCATCCAGGATCAAACGGATATGCATAAACTATCACCGCCTTGGGAAGGACCTTTCGTGGTCAGCAAGAATCTGCATAATGGGTCATATTACCTTATCGATGTTCGAGACCACAAGGACTCACGCACATCGGAGGAGGAGACTCGTCGGCCGTGGAACATTGCTCATCTTCGGCCTTACTATACTTGAGCCACCGGCTCTCATGATGTACATAATCTGATGATGTATATATTATAGACAGTATAATAAAGCCGGCATCCCTGATAAGTCAGGGCCTCTGTCGTTTTACTTCTTTGAAGCTGAGTCTTTATCATCTTCTTACACGTTCATTTAAGAGGCTTGACGCCCAAACTGTAGGGACCAAAGAGAGTTGGATGCGCAGCACAGCTCAAACATAGGTCCCTAATGAGCACGATTTGCCAGTATGTCACTTGGGGGCTTCTGTTCAAACATAGGCGTATTCGACTAAAGAGAACATAGCGTTACTACCCTCTTGACTAGGTTTGTTCAAACATAGGCGTATTCGACCAAAGAGAACATAACCTTTCCGGGTCATCCTACCTGTAGCCAGCTGCTTCAACTCCATCAGGCCATCCTGATTGACCCGCCAAACTCTTAACGATCAGTCTTTACGGCGTATTCGACCAAGATCTGAGCTCGTTAAGGTTAAAACGCCGGTTTGTCACGTGAGAGCATGGCTTACAGATAGTCAGGATAGATCCAGGCTTCATAAGCCGCCTTCCTTGAAACTTGGATAAATCGGCCCGTGATGTATGCTGTTACTCTGACCCCGCGTACTCCTTATAAGTCTATAAAGCAAGATATGACTTTATCTGGGTTCAAATGTCGATTGGGTACTGTGAGTCAGTCTCACGGATAGTGTTGGAAATATGCCCTAGAGGCAATAATAAAATGGTTATTATTATATTTCTTTGTTCATGATAATTGTCTATTGTTCATGCTATAATTGTGTTATCCGGAAATCATAATACATGTGTGAATACATAGACCACAACACGTCCCTAGTGAGCCTCTAGTTGACTGGCTCGTTGATCAAAAGATAGTCATGGTTTCCTGACTATGGACATTGGATGTCATTGATAACGGGGATCACATCATTAGGAGAATGATGTGATGGACAAGACCCAATCCTAAGCATAGCTCAAAGATCATGTAGTTCGTTTACTATAGCTTTTCCGAATGTCAAGTATCATTTCCTTAGACCATGAGATTGTGCAACTCCTGGATACCGTAGGAGTACTTTGGGTGTGCCAAACGTCACAACATAACTGGGTGACTATAAAGGTACACTACAGGTATCTCTGAAAGTGTCTGTTGGGTTGGCACGAATCAAGACTGGGATTTGTCACTCCGTATGACGGAGAGGTATCTCTGGGCCCACTCGGTAATGCATCATCATAATGAGCTCAATGTGACCAAGTGGTTGATCACGGGATCATGCATTACGGTACGAGTGAAGTGACTTGCCGGTAACGAGATTGAACGAGGTATTGGGATACCGACGATCGAGTCTCAGGCAAGTAACGTACCGATTGACAAAGGGAATTGTATACGGGATTGATTGAATCCTCGATATCTTGGTTCATCCGATGAGATCATCGAGGAGCATGTGGGAGCCAACATGGGTATCCAGATCCCGCTGTTGGTTATTGACCGGAGAGTCGTCTCAGTCATGTCTGCGTGTCTCCCGAACCCGTAGGGTCTACACACTTAAGGTTAGGTGACGCTAGGGTTGTTGAGATATTAGTATACGGTAACCCGAAAGTTGTTCGGAGTCCCAGATGAGATCCCGGACATCACGAGGAGTTCCGTAATGGTCCGGAGGTGAAGATTTATATATAGGAAGTCAAGTTTCGGCCATCGGGAAAGTTTCGGGGGTAATCGGTATTGTACCGGGACCACCGGAAGGGTTCCGGGGGTCCACCGGGTGGGGCCACCTATCCCGGAGGGCCCCATGGGCTGAAGTGGGAGGGGAACCAGCCCCTAGTGGGCTGGTGCGCCCCCCTTGGGCCTCCCCCTGCGCCTAGGGTTGGAAACCCTAGGGGTGGGGGCGCCCCACTTGGCTTGGGGGGCACTCCACCCCCCCTGGCCGCCCCCCCCTTGGAGATTGCATCTCCTAGGGCCGGCGCCCCCCTGGGGTCCTATATATAGTGGGGGGGAGGGAGGGCAGCCGCACCCTAGCCCCTGGCGCCTCCCTCTCCCTCCCGTGACACTCATCCCTCTCCCTGAGCTTGGCGAAGCCCTGCCGAGATCACCGTTGCTTCCACCACCACGCCGTCGTGCTGCTGGATCTTCATCAACTTCTCCTTCCCCCTTGCTGGATCAAGTTGGAGGAGACATCTTCCCAACCGTACGTGTGTTGAACACGGATGTGCCGTCCGTTCGGCGCTAGGTCATCGGTGATTTGGATCACGACGAGTACGACTCCATCAACCCTGTTCTCTTGAACGCTTCTGCGCGCGATCTACAAGGGTATGTAGATGCACTCCCCTCTCCCTCGTTTCTAGATGACTCCATAGATTGATCTTGGTGATGCGTAGAAAATTTTAAAATTCTGTTGCGTTCCCCAACAGTGGCATCATGAGCTAGGTCTATGCGTAGTTTCTATGCACAAGTAGAACACAAAGCAGTTGTGGGCGTGGATATTGTCAATTTTCTTGCCGTTACTAGTCTTATCTTGATTCGGCGGCATCGTGGGATGAAGCGGCCCGGACAGACCTTACACGTATGCTTACGTGAGACTGGTTCCACCGATTGACATGCACTAGTTGCATAAGGTGGCTGGCGGGTGTCTGTCTCTCCCACTTTAATCGGATCGGATTCGATGAAAAGGGTCCTTATGAAGGATAAATAGAAATTGGCATATCACGTTGTGGTTTTGGCGTAGGTAAGAAACGTTCTTGCTAGAAACCTATAGCAGCCATGTAAAAACTTGCAACAACAATTAGAGGACGTCTAACTTGTTTTTGCAGCATGTGCCGTGTGATGTGATATGGCCAAAAGGATGTGATGAATGATATATGTGATGTATGAGATTGATCATGTTCTTGTAATAGGAATCACGACTTGCATGTCGATGAGTATGACAACCGTCAGGAGCCATAGGAGTTTTCTTTATTTATTTATGACCTGCGTGTCAACATAAACGTCATGTAATTACTTTACTTTATTGCTAAAGTGTTAGCCATAGTAGTAGAAGTAATAGATGACGAGACAACTTCAAGAAGACACGATGATGGAGATCATGGTGTCATGCCGGTGACAACAATGATCATGGAGCCCCGAAGATGGAGATCAAAAGGAGCAAATGATATTGGCCATACCATGTCACTATTTGATTGCATGTGATGTTTATCATGTTTTACATCTTATTTGCTTAGAACGACGATAGCTTAAATAAGATGATCCCTCGTAATAATTTCAAGAAAGTGTTCCCCCTAACTGTGCACCGTTGCGAAGGTTCGTTGTTTCGAAGCACCACGTGATGATCGGGTGTGATAGATTCTAACGTTCGAATACAACGGGTGTAAGCCAGATTTACACACGCAATACACTTAGGTTGACTTGACGAGCCTAGCATGTACAGACTGTTGGGGAACGTAGTAATTTCAAAAAAATTCCTACGCACACGCAAGATCATGGTGATGCATAGCAACGAGAGGGGATAGTGTGATCTACGTACCCTTGTAGATCAACAACGGAAGTGTTAACTTGGTTGATGTAGTCGTACGTCTCCACGGCCCGACCGATCAAGCACCGAAACCACAGCACCTCCGAGTTCTAGCACACGTTCAGCTCGATGACGATCCCCGGACTCCGATCCAGCAAAGTGTCGGGGAAGAGTTCCGTCAGCACGATGGCGTGGTGACGATCTTGATGTACTACCGTCGCAGGGCTTCGCCTAAGCACCGCTACAATATTATCGAGGACTATGGTGGAAGGGGGCACCGCACACGGCTAAGAATATGATCACGTGGATCAACTTGTGTCTCTAGGGGTGCCCCCTGCCCCCGTATATAAAGGAGCAAGGGGAGGAGGCCGGCCGGCCCTATAGGCGCGCCAAGGAGGAGTTCTCCTCCTAGTAGGAGTAGGACTCCTACTAGGAGGGGGAAGGAAGTGGGGAGGGAGAGGGAAAGGGGGGCGCCGCCCCCCTCTCCTAGTCCAATTCGGACCAGGGGGGAGGAGGCGCGCGGCCCACCTTTTGATGCCCCTCTCTCTCTCTCCACTAAGGCCCATATGGCCCATTACTTCTCCCGGGGGGGGGGGGTTCCGGTAACCCTCCGACTCTCCGGTTTTCTCCGAAATCACCCGGAACACTTCCGGTGTCCGAATATAGCCGTCCAATATATCAATCTTTATGCCTCGACCATTTCGAGACTCCTCGTCATGTCCGTGATCACATCCGGGACTCCGAACTAACTTCGGTACATCAAAACTCATAAACTCATAATATAACTGTCATCGAAACCTTAAGCGTGCGGACCCTACGGGTTCGAGAACAATGTAGACATGACCGAGACACGTCTCTGGTCAATAACCAATAGCGGAACCTGGATGCTCATATTGGCTCCTACATATTCTACGAAGATCTTTATCGGTCAGACCGCATAACAACATACGTCGTTCCCTTTGTCATCGGTATGTTACTTGCCCGAGATTCGATCGTCCGTATCTCAATACCTAGTTCAATCTCGTTACCGGCAAGTCTCTTTACTCGTTCTGTAATACATCATCCCGCAACTAACTCATTAGGTTCAATGCTTGCAAGGCTTAAGTGATGTGCATTACCGAGAGGGCCCAGAGATACCTCTCCGACAATCGGAGTGACAAATCCTAATCTCGAAATACGCCAACCCAACATGTACCTTTGGAGACACCTGTAGAGCTCCTTTATAATCACCTAGTTACGTCGTGATGTTTGGTATCACACAAAGTGTTCCTCTGGCAAACGGGAGTTGCATAATCTCATAGTCATAGGAACATGTATAAGTCATTAAGAAAGCAATAGCAACATACTAAACGATCGGGTGCTAAGCTAATGGAATGGATCATGTCAATCAGATCATTCAACTAATGATGTGATCCCGTTAATCAAATAACAACTCTTTGTCCATGGTTAGGAAACATAACCATCTTTGATTAACGAGCTAGTCAAGTAGAGGCATACTAGTGACACTCTGTTTGTCTATGTATTCACACATGTATTATGTTTCCGGTTAATACAATCTTAGCATGAATAATAAACTTTTATCATGATATAAGGAAATAAATAATAACTTTATTATTGCCTCTAGGGCATATTTCCTTCAGTCTCCCACTTGCACTAGAGTCAATAATCTAGATTACACAGCAATGATTCTAACACCTATGGAGCCTTGGTGCTGATCATGTTTTGCTCGTGGAAGAGGCTTAGTCAACGGGTCTGCAACATTCAGATCCGTATGTATCTTGCAAATCTCTATGTCTCCCACCTGGACTAGATCCCGGATGGAATTGAAGCGTCTCTTGATGTGCTTGGTTCTCTTGTGAAATATGGATTCCTTCGCTAAGGCAATTGCACCAGTATTGTCGCAAAAGATTTTCATTAGACCCGATGCACTAGGTACGACACCTAGATCGGATATGAACTCCTTCATCCAGACTCCTTCATTTGCTGCTTCCGAAGCAGCTATGTATTCTGCTTCACACGTAGATCCCGCCACGACGCTTTGTTTAGAACTGCACCAACTGACAGCTCCACCGTTTAATGTAAACACGTATCCGGTTTGCGATTTAGAATCGTCCGGATCAGTGTCAAAGCTTGCATCAACGTAACCGTTTACGATGAGCTCTTTGTCACCTCCATATACGAGAAACATATCCTTAGTCCTTTTCAGATACTTCAGGATGTTCTTGACCGCTGTCCTGTGATCCACTCCTGGATTACTTTGGTACCTCCCTGCTAGACTTATAGCAAGGCACACATCAGGTCTGGTACACAGCATTGCATACATGATAGAGCCTATGGTTGAAGCATAGGGAACATCTTTCATTTTCTCTCTATCTTCTGCAGTGGTCGGGCATTGAGTCTGACTCAACTTCACACCTTGTAACACAGGCAAGAACCCTTTCTTTGCTTGATCCATTTTGAACTTCTTCAAAATCTTGTCAAGGTATGTGCTTTGTGAAAGTCCAATTAAACGTCTTGATCTATCTCTATAGATCTTTATGCCTAATATGTAAGCAGCTTCACCGAGGTCTTTCATTGAAAAACTCTTATTCAAGTATCCCTTTATGCTATCCAGAAATTCTATATCATTTCCGATCAGTAATATGTCGTCCACATATAATATCAGAAATGCTACAGAGCTCCCACTCACTTTCTTGTAAATACAGGCTTCTCCAAAAGTCTGTATAAAACCAAATGCTTTGATCACACTATCAAAGCGTTTATTCCAACTCCGAGAGGCTTGCACCAGTCCATAAATGGATCGCTGGAGCTTGCACACTTTGTTAGCTCCCTTTGGATCGACAAAACCTTCCGGTTGTATCATATACAACTCTTCTTCCAGAAATCCATTCAGGAATGCAGTTTTGACATCCATCTGCCAAATTTCATAATCATAAAATGCGGCAATTGCTAACATGATTCGGACAGACTTAAGCATCGCTACGGGTGAGAAGGTCTCATCGTAGTCAACCCCTTGAACTTGCTGAAACCCTTTTGCGACAAGTCGAGCTTTGTAGACAGAAATATTACCGTCGGCGTCAGTCTTCTTCTTGAAGATCCATTTATTCTCAATTGCTTGCTGATCATTGGGCAAGTCAACCAAAGTCCACACTTTGTTCTCATACATGGATCCCATCTCAGATTTCATGGCTTCAAGCCATTTTGCGGAATCTGGGCTCACCATCGCTTCTTCATAGTTCGTAGGTTCATCATGATCTAGTAGCATGACTTCCAGAACTGGATTACCGTACCACTCTGGCGCGGATCTCACTCTGGTTGATCTACGAGGTTCAGTAGTATCTTGTTCTGAAGTTTCATGATCATTATCATTAGCTTCCTCACTAATTGGTGTAGGTGTCATAGAAACAGTTTTCTGTGATGCACTACTTTCCAATAAGGGAGCAGGTATAGTTACCTCGTCAAGTTCTACTTTCCTCCCACTCACTTCTTTCGAGAGAAACTCCTTCTCTAGAAAGTTTCCGAACTTAGCAACAGAAGTCTTGCCTTCGGATCTGTGATAGAAGGTGTATCCAATAGTCTCCTTTGGATATCCTATGAAGACACATTTCTCCGATTTGGGTTCGAGCTTATCAGGTTGAAGCTTTTTCACATAAGCATCGCAGCCCCAAACTTTCAGAAACGACAACTTTGGTTTCTTGCCAAACCATAGTTCATAAGGCGTCATCTCAACGGATTTTGATGGTGCCCTATTTAACGTGAATGCGGCCGTCTCCAAAGCATAACCCCAAAACGATAGCGGTAAATCAGTAAGAGACATCATAGATTGCACCATATCTAGTAAAGTATGATTACGACGTTCGGACACACCATTACGTTGTGGTGTTCCGGGTGGTGTGAGTTGCGAAACTATTCCGCATTGTTTCAAATGTACACCAAACTCGTAACTCAAATATTCTCCTCCACGATCATATCGTAGAAACTTTATTTTCTTGTTACGATGATTTTCAACTTCACTCTGAAATTCTTTGAACTTTTCAAACGTTTCAGACTTATGTTTCATTAAGTAGATATACCCATATCTGCTTAAGTCATCTGTGAAGGTGAGAAAATAACGATATCCGCCACGAGCCTCAATATTCATCGGACCACATACATCTGTATGTATGATTTCCAACAAATCTGTTGCTCTCTCCATAGTACCGGAGAACGGCGTTTTAGTCATCTTGCCCATGAGGCACGGTTCGCAAGTACCAAGTGATTCATAATCAAGTGGTTCCAAAAGTCCATCAGTATGGAGTTTCTTCATGAGCTTTACACCGATATGACCTAAACGGCAGTGCCACAAATAAGTTGCACTATCATTATCAACTCTGCATCTTTTGGCTTCAACATTATGAATATGTGTGTTACTACTATCGAGTTTCAATAAGAATAGACCACTCTTCAATGGTGCATGACCATAAAAGATATTACTCATATAAATAGAACAACCATTATTCTCTGATTTAAATGAATAACCGTCTCGCATCAAACAAGATCCAGATATAATGTTCATGCTTAACGCTGGCACCAAATAACAATTATTTAGGTCTAATATTAATCCCGAAGGTAGATGTAGAGGTAGCGTGCCGACCGCGATCACATCGACTTTGGAACCGTTTCCCACGCGCATCGTCACCTCGTCCTTAGCCAATCTTCGCTTAATTCGTAGTCCCTGTTTCGAGTTGCAAATATTAGCAACAGAACTAGTATCAAATACCCAGGTGCTACTGTGAGCATTAGTAAGGTACACATCAATAACATGTATATCACATATACCTTTGTTCACCTTGCCATCCTTCTTATCCGCCAAATACTTGGGGCAGTTCCGCTTCCAGTGACCAGTCTGCTTGCAGTAGAAGCACTCAGTTTCAGGCTTAGGTCCAGACTTGGGTTTCTTCTCTTGAGCAGCAACTTGCTTGCTGTTCTTCTTGAAGTTCCCCTTCTTCTTCCCTTTGCCCTTTTTCTTGAAACTAGTGGTCTTGTTGACCATCAACACTTGATGCTCCTTTTTGATTTCTACCTCGCAGCTTTCAGCATTGCGAAGAGCTCGGGAATAGTCTTATTCATCCCTTGCATATTATAGTTCATCACGAAGCTCTTGTAGCTTGGTGGCAGTGATTGGAGAATTCTGTCAATGACGCAATCATCTGGAAGATTAACTCCCATTTGAATCAAGTGATTATTATACCCAGACATTTTGAGTATATGTTCACTGACAGAACTGTTCTCCTCCATCTTGCAGCTATAGAACTTATTGGAGACTTCATATCTCTCAATCCGGGCATTTGCTTGAAATATTAACTTCAACTCCTGGAACATCTCATATCATATGCTCCATGACGTTCAAAACGTCGTTGAAGTCCCGGTTCTAAGCTATAAAGCATGGCACACTGAACTATCGAGTAGTCATCAGCTTTGCTCTGCCAGACGTTCACAACACCTGGTGTTGCTCCAGCAGCAGGCCTGGCACCCAGCGGTGCTTCCAGGACGTAATTCTTCTGTGCAGCAATGAGGATAATCCTCAAGTTATGGACCCAGTCCGTGTCATTGCTACCATCATGTTTCAACTTTGCTTTCTCAAGGAACGCATTAAAATTCAACGGAACAACAGCACGGGCCATTTATCTACAATCATACATAAACAAGCAAGATACTATCAGGTACTAAGTTCATGATAAATTTAGGTTCAATTAATCATATTACTTAAAGAACTCCCACTTAGATAGACATCCCTCTAATCCTCTAAGTGATTACGTGATCCAAATCAACTAAACCATGTCCGATCATCACGTGAGATGGAGTAGTTTCATTGGTGAACATCACTATGTTGATCATATCTACTATATGATTCACGCTCGACCTTTCGGTCTCCGTGTTCCGAGGCCATATCTGTATATGCTTGGCTCGTCAAGTATAACCTGAGTATTCCGCGTGTGCAACTGTTTTGCACCCGTGGTATTTGAACGTAGAGCCTATCACACCCGATCATCACGTGGTGTCTCAGCACGAAGAACTTTCGCAACGGTGCATACTCAAGGAGAACACTTCTTGATAATTTAGTGAGAGATCATCTTATAATGCTACCGTCAATCAAAGCAAGATAAGATGCATAAAAGGATAAACATCACATGCAATCAATATAAGTGATATGATATGGCCATCATCATCTTGTGCTTGTGATCTCCATCTCCGAAGCACCGTCATGATCACCATCGTCACCGGCGCGACACCTTGATCTCCATCGTAGCATCATTGTCGTCTCGCCAATCTTATGCTTCCACGACTATCGCTACCGCTTAGTGATAAAGTAAAGCATTACAGCACGATTGCATTGCATACAATAAAGCGACAACCATATGGCTCCTGCCAGTTGCCGATAACTCGGTTACAAAACATGATCATCTCATACAATAAAATTTAGCATCATGTCTTGACCATATCACATCACAACATGCCCTGCAAAAACAAGTTAGACGTCCTCTACTTTGTTGTTGCAAGTTTTACGTGGCTGCTACGGGCTTAAGCAAGAACCAATCTTACCTACGCATCAAAACCACAACGATAGTTTGTCAAGTTGGTGCTGTTTTAACCTTCGCAAGGACCGGGCGTAGCCACACTCGGTTCGACTAAAGTTGGAGAAACTGTCACCCGCAAGCCACCTATGTGCAAAGCACGTCGGGAGAACCGGTCTCGCATAAGCGTACGCGTAATGTCGGTCCGGGCCGCTTCGTCCAACAATACCGCCGAACCAAAGTATGACATGCTGGTAAGCAGTATGACTTATATCGCCCACAACTCACTTGTGTTCTACTCGTGCATATAACATCAACATATAAAACCTAGGGTCGGATGCCACTGTTGGGGAACGTAGTAATTTCCAAAAAATTCCTACGCACACGCAAGATCATGGTGATGCATAGCAACGAGAGGGGAGAGTGTGATCTACGTACCCTTGTAGATCAACAACGGAAGCGTTAACTTGGTTGATGTAGTCGTACGTCTCCACGGCCCGACCGATCAAGCACCGAAACCACAGCACCTCCGAGTTCTAGCACACGTTCAGCTCGATGACGATCCCCGGACTCCGATCCAGCAAAGTGTCAGGGAAGAGTTCCGTCAGCACGACGGCGTGGTGACGATCTTGATGTACTACCGTCGCAGGGCTTTGCCTAAGCACCGCTACAATATTATCGAGGACTATGGTGGAAGGGGGCACCGCACACGGCTAAGAATATGGTCACGTGGATCAACTTGTGTCTCTAGGGGTGCCCCCTGCCCCCGTATATAAAGGAGCAAGGGGAGGAGGCCGGCCGGCCCTATAGGCGCGCCAAGGAGGAGTCCTCCTCCTAGTAGGAGTAGGACTCCTACTAGGAGGGGGAAGGAAGTGGGGAGGGAGAGGGAAAGGGGGGCGCCGCCCCCCTCTCCTAGTCCAATTCAGACCAGGGGGGAGGAGGCGCGCGGCCCACCTTTGGCTGCCCCTCTCTCTCCACTAAGGCCCATATGGCCCATTACTTCTCCCGGGGGGGTTCCGGTAACCCTCCGGCTCTCCGGTTTTCTCCGAAATCACCCGGAACACTTCCGGTGTCCGAATATAGCCGTCCAATATATCAATCTTTATGTCTCAACCATTTCGAGACTCCTCGTCATGTCCGTGATCACATCCGGGACTCCGAACTAACTTCGGTACATCAAAACTCATAAACTCATAATATAACTGTCATCGAAACCTTAAGCGTGCGGACCCTACGGGTTCGAGAACAATGTAGACATGACCGAGACACGTCTCCGGTCAATAACCAATAGCAGAACCTGGATGCTCATATTGGCTCCTACATATTCTACGAAGATCTTTATCGGTCAGACCGCATAACAACATACGTCGTTCCCTTTGTCATCGGTATGTTACTTGCCCGAGATTCGATCGTCGGTATCTCAATACCTAGTTCAATCTCGTTACTGGCAAGTCTCTTTACTCGTTCTATAATACATCATTCCGCAACTAACTCATTAGTTGCAATGCTTGCAAGGCTTAAGTGATGTGCATTACCGAGAGGGCCCAGAGATACCTCTCCGACAATCGGAGTGACAAATCCTAATCTCGAAATACGCCAACCCAACATGTACCTTTGGAGACACCTGTAGAGCTCCTTTATAATCACCTAGTTACGTTGTGACGTTTGGTAGCACACAAAGTGTTCCTCTGGCAAACGGGAGTTGCATAATCTCATAGTCATAGGAACATGTATAAGTCATGAAGAAAGCAATAGCAACATACTAAACGATCAGGTGCTAAGCTAATGGAATGGGTCATGTCAATCAAATCATTCAACTAATGATGTGATCCCGTTAATCAAATAACAACTCTTTGTCCATGGTTAGGAAACATAACCATCTTTGATTAATGAGCTAGTCAAGTAGAGGCATACTAGTGACACTCTGTTTGTCTATGTATTCACACATGTATTATGTTTCCGGTTAATACAATCTTAGCATGAATAATAAACTTTTATCATGATATAAGGAAATAAATAATAACTTTATTATTGCCTCTAGGGCATATTTCCTTCACAGACATGGCCTCGGAACACGGAAGACCGAAAGGTCGAGCATGAGTCGTATAGAAGATACGATCAACATAAAGATGTTCACCGATGTTGACTAGTCCGTCTCACGTGATGATCGGAGACGGCCTAGTTAACTCGGATCATGTTTCACTTAGATGACTAGAGGGATGTCTATCTGAGTGGGAGTTCATTGAATAATTTGATTAGATGAACTTAATTATCATGAACTTATTCTAAAATCTTTACACTATGTATTGTAGATCAAATGGCCCACGCTAATGTTGCCCTCAACTTCAACGCATTCCTAGAGAAAACCAAGCTGAAAGATGATGGCAGCAACTATACGGACTGGGTCCGGAACCTGAGGATCATCCTCATAGCTGCCAAGAAAGATTATGTCCTAGAAGCACCGCTAGGTGACGCACCCATCCCAGAGAACCAAGATGTTATGAACGCTTGGTAGTCACGTGCTGATGATTACTCCCTCATTTAGTGCGGCATGCTTTACAACTTAGAACCGGGGCTCCAAAAGCGTTTTGAGAGACACGGAGCATATGAGATGTTCTAAGAGCTGAAAATGGTTTTCCAAGCTCATGCCCGGGTCGAGAGATATGAAGTCTCTGACAAGTTCTTCAGTTGTAAGATGGAGGAAAATAGTTCTGTCAGTGAGCACATACTCAAAATGTCTGGGTTGCATAACCGCTTGACTCAGCTAGGAGTTAATCTCCCGGATGACGCGGTCATTGACAGAATCCTTCAGTCGGTTCCACTGAGCTACAAGAGCTTTGTGATGAACTTCAATATGCAGGGGATGGAAAAGACCATTCCTGAGGTATATTCAATGCTGAAATCAGCGGAGGTGGAAATCAAAAAGGAACATCAAGTGTTGATGGTGAATAAAACCACTAAGTTCAAGAAAGGCAAGGGTAAAAAGAACTTCAAGAAGGACGGCAAGGGAGTTGCCATGCCCGGTAAGCAAGCTGCCGGGAAGAAGTCAAAGAATGGACCCAAGCCTGAGACTGAGTGTTTTTATTGTAAGGGAAGTGGTCACTGGAAGCGGAACTGCCCCAAATACTTAGCGGACAAGAAGGCCGGCAACACTAAAGGTATATGTGATATACATGTAATTATGTGTACCTTACCAGTACTCGTAGTAGCTCCTGGGTATTTGATACCGGTGCGGTTGCTCACATTTGTAACTCAAAGCAGGAGTTGCGGAATAAGCGGAGACTGGCGAAGGACGAGGTGACGATGCGCGTCGGGAATGGTCCCAAGGTCGATGTGATCGCCGTCGGCATGCTACCTCTACATTTACCTATGGGATTAGTTTTAAACCTCAATAATTGTTATTTAGTGCCAGCTTTGAGCATGAACATTGTATCAGGATCTCGTTTAATTCGAGATGGCTACTCATTTAAATCCAAGAATAATGGTTGTTCTGTTTATATGAGAGATATGTTTTATGGTCATGCTCCGCTGGTGAATGGTTTATTCTTAATGAATCTCGAGCGTAATGTTACACATATTCATAGTGTGAATACCAAAAGATGCAAGGTTTATAATGATAGTCCCACATATTTGTGGCACTGCCGCCTTGGTCACATAGGTGTCAAACGCATGAAGAAGCTCCATGCAGATGGACTTTTGGAGTCTCTTGATTACGAATCATTTGACATGTGCGAACCATGCCTCATGGGTAAAATGACCAAGACTCCATTCTCAGGAACAATGGAGCGAGCAACCAACTAATTGGAAATCATACATACTGATGTGTGCGGTCCAATGAGTGTTGAGGCTCGCGGTGGCTATCGTTATGTTCTCACCCTCACTGATGACTTGAGTAGATATGGGTATGTCTACTTAATGAAACACAAGTCTGAGACCTTTGAAAAGTTCAAGGAACTTCAGAGTGAGGTTGAGAATCAACGTGACAGGAAAATCAAGTTCTTGCGATCAGATCATGGGGGAGAATACTTGAGTCACGAATTTGGCACACACTTAAGGAAATGTGGAATAGTTTCACAACTCACGCCGCCTGGAACACCTTAGCGTAATGGTGTGTCCGAACATCGTAATCGCACTCTATTGGATATGGTGCGATCTATGATGTCTCTTACCAATTTACCGCTGTCATTTTGGGGCTATGCTTTAGAGACTGCCGCATTCACTTGAAATAGGGCTCCGTTGAGACGACACCGTATGAATTATGGTTTGGGAAGAAACCTAAGCTGTCGTTTCTAAAAGTTTGGGGATGCGATGCTTATGTCAAGAAACTTCAACCTGAAAAGCTCGAACCCAAGTCGGAAAAATGCGTCTTCATAGGATACCCTAAAGAAACTATTGGGTATACCTTCTACCTCAGATCTGAAGGCAAGATCTTTGTTGCCAAGAATGGATCCTTTCTAGAGAAAGAGTTTCTCTCGAAAGAAATAAGTGGGAGGAAAGTAGAACTTGATAAAGTATTACCTCTTGAACCGGAGAGTGGCACAACTCAGGAAATTGTTCCTGAGGTGCCTGCACCGACTAGAGAGGAAGTTGATGATGATGATCATGAAACTTCAGATCAAGTTGCTACTGAACTTCGTAGGTCCACAAGGACACGTTCCGCACCAGAGTGGTACGGCAACCCTGTCCTGGAAATCATGTTGTTAGACAACGGTGAACCTTTGAACTATGAAGAAGCAATGGCGGGCCCAGATTCCGACAAATGGCTGGAAGCCATGAAATCCGAGATCTAGGATCCATGTATGAAAATGAAGTATGTACTTTGACTGACATGCCTGATGATCGGCGAGCCATAGAAAATAAATGGATCTTTAAGAAGAAGACAGACGCAGATGGTAATGTAACCATCTATAAAGCTCGGCTTGTCGCTAAGGGTTATCGACAAGTTCAAGGGGTTGACTACGATGAGACTTTCTCACCCGTAGTGAAGCTGAAGTCCGTCCGAATCATGTTAGCAATTGCCGCATTCTATGATTATGAGATATGGCAAATGGACGTCAAAACGACATTCCTTAATGGTTTCCTTAAGGAAGAATTGTATATGATGCAGCCGGAAGGTTTTGTCGATCCTAAGAATGCTGACAAGGTGTGCAAGCTTCAACGCTCGATCTATGGGCTGGTGCAAGCATCTCGGAGTTGGAACATTCGTTTTGATGAGATGATCAAAGCGTTTGGGTTTATGCAGACTTATGGAGAAGCCTGCATTTACAAGAAAGTGAGTGGGAGCTCTGTAGCATTTCTCATATTGTATGTGGATGACATACTATTTATGGGAAATGATATAGAATTCTTGGAAAGCATAAAGGCCTACTTGAACAAGTGTTTTTCAATGAAGGATCTTGGAGAAGCTGCTTACATTGACAAGATAGATCGAGACGCCTCATTGTTCTTTCACAGAGTACGTACCTTGACAAGATATTGAAAAAGTTCAATATGGATCAGTCAAAGAAGGGTTTCTTGCCTGTATTACAAGGTACGAGATTGAGCACGGCTCAATGCCCGACCACGGCAGAAGATAGAGAAAAGATGAGTGTCGTCCCCTTTGCCTCGGCCATAGGGTCTATCATGTATGCTATGCTGTGTACCAGACCTGATGTAAACCTTGCCGTAAGTTTGGTAGGAAGGTACCAAAGTAATCCCGACATGGAACACTGGACAGCGGACAAGAATATCCTGAAGTACCTGAAGAGGACTAAGGATATGTTTCTCGTTTATGGAGGTGACGAAGAGCTCATCGTAAAGGGTTACGTCGATGCTAGCTTCGACACAGATCTGGATGACTCTAACTCACAAACCGGATACGTGTATATTTTGAATGGTGGGGCAGTAAGCTGGTGCAGTTGCAAGCAAAGCGTTGTGGTGGGATCTACATGTGAAGCGGAGTACATGGCAGCCTCGGAGGCAGCACAAGAGGCTATCTGGGTGAAGGAGTTCATTACCGACCTAGGAGTCATACCCAATGCGTCAGGCCCAATGACTCTCTTCTGTGACAACACTGGAGCTATTGCCCTTGCCAAAGAGCCCAAGTTTCACAGGAAGACCATGCATATCAAGCGTCGCTTCAACTCCATTCGTGAAAGTGTTCAAAATGGAGACATAGATATTTGTAAAGTACATACGGACCTGAATGTGGCAGATCCATTGACTAAACCTCTCCCTAGAGCAAAACATGATCAGCACCAGAACTGCATGGGTGTTCGATTCATCACAATGTAACTAGACTATTGACTCTAGTGCAAGTGGGAGACTGTGGGAAATATGCCCTAGAGGCAATAATAAAATGGTTATTATTATATTTCTTTGTTCATGATAATTGTCTATTGTTCATGCTATAATTGTGTTATCCGGAAATCGTAATACATGTGTGAATACATAGACCACAACACGTCCCTAGTGAGCCTCTAGTTGACTAGCTCGTTGATCAAAAGATAGTCATGGTTTCCTGACTATGGACATTGGATGTCATTGATAACGGGATCACATCATTAGGAGAATGATGTGATGGACAAGACCCAATCCTAAGCATAGCTCAAAGATCGTGTAGTTCGTTTGCTATAGCTTTTCCGAATGTCAAGTATCATTTCCTTAGACCATGAGATTGTGCAACTCCCGGATACCGTAGGAGTGCTTTGGGTGTGCCAAACGTCACAACGTAACTGGGTGACTATAAAGGTACACTACGGGTATCTCCACAAGTGTCTGTTGGGTTGGCACGAATCGAGACTGGGATTTGTCACTCCGTATGACGGAGAGGTATCTCTGGGCCCACTCGGTAATGCATCATCATAATGAGCTCAATGTGACCAAGTGGTTGATCACGGGATCATGCATTACGGTACGAGTAAAGTGACTTGCCGGTAACGAGATTGAACGAGGTATTGGGATACCGACGATCGAGTCTCGGGCAAGTAACGTACCGATTGACAAAGGGAATTGTATACGGGATTGATTGAATCCTTGATATCGTGGTTCATCCGATGAGATCATCGAGGAGCATGTGGGAGCCAACATGGGTATCCAGATCCCGCTGTTGGTTATTGACCGGAGAGTCGTCCCGGTCATGTCTGCGTGTCTCCCGAACCCGTAGGGTCTACACACTTAAGGTTAGGTGACGCTAGGGTTGTTGAGATATTAGTATACGGTAACCCGAAAGTTGTTCAGAGTCCCGGATGAGAACCCGGACGTCACGAGGAGTTCTGGAATGGTCCGGAGGTGAAGATTTATATATAGGAAGTCAAGTTTCGGCCATCGTGAAAGTTTCAGGGGTAATCGGTATTGTACCGGGACCACCGGAAGGGTCCCGGGGGTCCACCGGGTGGGGCCACCTATCCCGGAGGGCCCCATGGGCTGAAGTGGGAGGGGAACCAGCCCCTAGTGGGCTGGTGCGCCCCCCTTGGGCCTCCCCCTGCGCCTAGGGTTGGAAACCCTAGGGGTGGGGGGCGCCCCACTTGGCTTGGGGGGCACTCCACCCCCCTTGGCCGCCCCCCATTGGAGATTGCATCTCCTAGGGCCGGGCCCCCCCTGGGGTCCTATATATAGTGGGGGGAGGGAGGGCAGCCGCACCCTAGCCCCTGGCGCCTCCCTCTCCCTCCTGTGACACACCTCCCTCACCCTGAGCTTGGCGCAGCCCTGCCGAGATCACCGTTGCTTCCACCACCACGCCGTCGTGATGCTGGATCTTCATCAACTTCTCCTTCCCCCTTGCTGGATCAAGTTGGAGGAGACGTCTTCCCAACCGTACGTGTGTTGACCGCTGAGGTGCCGTCCGTTCGGCGCTAGGTCATCGATGATTTGGATCACGACGAGTACGGCTCCATCAACCCCGTTCTCTTGAACGCTTCCGCACGCGATCTACAAGGGTATGTAGATGCACTCCCCTCTCCCTCGTTGCTAGATGACTCCATAGATTGATCTTGGTGATGCGTAGAAAATTTTAAAATTCTGCTACGTTCCCCAACAGATAGCACATACCTTCTAGTGGCTCCGGCTAGTTTCATTGAAGAAGACACTTTGGTTTGGCGGCCCTCAAAAGCCTCGAATTTTTGTTGCTTTCTTTTCTTTATACGATTTCTTTTTTGCCATCTGGTTTTTACACATCGGGTCAAGCTACCCTACTTATGGCTCATATTTGAAGCATCTTTTGGGTTTCTACAACCCGCCAGGATGGCAGACTCTAAGTCATCAAGAGTATCATAATATTATGTTTGGAGTTATAGTTCTACAAAGTTCAAACGGGATCAAGTTGTTAAGCCGGCAGTCTAAGCACATGCCACAGGTATGATATTTTATTATGTTAAACATTATGGCCAGACCAACCCTGGTTATGGACTGCTTGTCCCGAGTGGCCTTTAATTGGGTATCATGACCCGCCTGGCGGTAAGCCGCCAGAGCACTTGTGACTTGTTTGTGTGCAGGAGAAAAATCAAGTTTGATCTGCATAAATCAATACTGTCATAAGAGTAAAAGGATCATCTTTGAAATTGGCGGATCAACAGTATTGCGCAAAACAGAAACGTGCACGATGACACGACATATTCAAGTTTTTTACTACCCTATTACATGACTCCATGAGCCAAATGGGATCAAGTGTTTTTTCCAAGAATCAAATATGTAAACCGCCTTGCGGTTTACTCGTCTTGGCCTTGCTGGCTTGACGCTTCCGGGTCATTCTTTTCCGGTTTTTCGTGTTCTTCCGTCGTCTGAAAGTTTGATGATGACCAATTGATGCTAGATAAAGCTTGAAATTCAGCCTCATCATCTATAAGATCAGACGGCTCAACTTCGGGGGCAAAAGTATGCTTACGGATTGGGGGGATTAAGTCCATCACTCGATAAGACAGAGCCGACATCTTCTAGTTCTCCTTGGTATAAGCCGGATGGTACTTTGAAAGGTCTGAGTCATTGGCAATCATAGTCGCCATTGGACATATCTCTCTCATGCAAGCAGAGAAGTCCTTCTGATCAAACGGCGTACTATCCTCTTTCAAGCTTGGGTAACCAGTGGCTACTTCAGATGGGTCAAGCTCTGGTACCCATGCCTTGTCTCGGCTCAAAGCCGTCACAACACTGGCTCTCGGAGACGATCGCTTCATTTCCTCCATTCTAGCAGGAAGCACATAAAGTTTTTTCAAGACATCTATCAAAAGAGTAGGTGCCTGATTCGTTGGAGAAATTGCAGTCAATGCACGTTGAGTTCCAGTGTACAGCTGTTCGACAAGTGTGTAGACAACTTTGAGCTTTACAAGCATGTCCTGGTTAAGGTTGCTGCTCCTGGGACCTGAAAAAATCACAGATTGGTTAATGGAGGTTTATATTAACATAACAAGGATTCACTTTTTGATTATTAGCAAAGCGACTCACCAAAGATAACATACACCATCTAAGAGACATGGTGCTTTAAGCCAGAGAGTTCAGTGGTTACTTCTTGAAGAGCTGCCTCGGCTTTTTCAGCTCGATGCGTTAAAGCAGTCTTTTCTTCAGCCCAAGTGTTTTTATCCGTCTTAAAACTGGTCTTCAGCTTTTCCGACTCAGCAATGTTAAACTAAAATTTGGCTTCAGCCTTCCGGGTTTCAGACTCCTGATTCTCCAGCCGGGTCTTTGTATCATTTAACTATGACTCAAGATCATTAGTAGCAGCCTGTATGAAGAGCGGACTTGTCAACACAGTCATAACAGGATTACCAGAATGTAAGTCCCAAGTCCTTTGCAAGCAACAACACTTGGCACTTGGGGGCTAATGTCTGCCGAAGAATTTTTTTTAAGTAAAATGGCTCTTATAAATAAAGTCCCAAGCACTTTGCAAGCAAGACTACTTGGCACTTGGGGGCTAATGCATATCGCTTGTATCTTCTTAATGATGAACCGGGTGTGCTGTAAACAATCACAGCCGATTCATGAGGGCTACACAGATAAGCTCCTCTTTCTTCACTAATGATAAACATGACCGGCTCATTCATGCTGATGAAACCGTCCCTTGGGGACTATGGATGCAATGATAAAGTTGCTTAAACATCTAGTTTAATTTTAAACCGGCCTTGGAGGGATTCTACGATAAGAAGCTTATGGATTATTTTAAGTCTATAGCCTATTCAATTTTATCATAACCAGTAGACTTGGGGGCTGGCAAGATGTACATAATTATTCAAAGGTGGAAGTCATACCTCATACTTCTAGTGCATTTGCTTCACCATATCAACTTCAAGATCACGGCTAGAGTGTACTTGGCTAACGTAGCCAGAGAGTATCTCACTGCTGCTCAGTTGTGCATAACGAGAGATGTCAAACCTTGTCTTCCTCCTTTCAATAACCTCTTGCTTAGCATTATGCTTGGCCAAAGCTATTGGATTTCTCGGTTCTGTAAGACCGGTGCCAGGGATCAGAACATCATCAGTGTGAGTTTCTGATGGATTAGGTGGGTTGGATGGTCCAGGGTTTGAAGAGTCAATATTGGTATTGTCAGTGCGGAGATCCGGAATCTCAGGTGAAACATCAAGGGCAGGTTCGTCTGGTTGTTTTTCAGAAGCATCAGGAGCAGATACTTGCGGTTTCGGTTCAACAACTTTAGGATCCTCAACTGGCTTGGAAACCCTTGTTTTCTTGCTAGGCTTTACTTGTCCACTGCACAGATGGTGAGAAGTCAGAATAAGTACAAGAGTATAGAGAGATACAGAATAAAATATAATCATTGTTACCCAGGGGCAGTTTTGAAAGCCGGCAATTCGGTTTGCGATGGGTCGACAGAGGAAGAATGGGCAATCTCCTGGTCAATTGAATTAACAGAGTTAAGTGGTATGTAAATAAGACCCGTCGGTAGGTGAAAAGGGTTTAAAGTTAAAAAGAACCTCATTTCGACGTTTTCGAGGAGCAGGAGTGTTCGGTAAGCCGGAGGACAACTCTTCACCTCCACTGGTCCGGGTCTGACATCGATTATCATGTGGTTGTTGCTTCAAAAGAAATTGAGGATCTAAATAAGCCAAGGGGTGTGAAAACCTTACTTTCCGGGTTACTTGTCGAAGTTTCTATCTTGGCAAAGTTTCTGAGCCAGAGGAAATAATAGTTACCTCTTCTTCAGCTGCTTGGCTGGCTCCCGTGTCATCCTGATAATAGTTAGTGTCAATAAGATGGTTGAAAAATGAGCCAAGAGAGTCAAGGGCTACCTCCGACTCAGAGGTGTCATCCAGATTAAGCAGATCAGAGGCGTTTGGTTTCTTCTTTCTCTTGGTTTTCTTCTTGGTGGTTTTCTTGGTGGCTTTCTTGGCAGCCCTGGCCTTCTTGGCAGCTTCATGATCATACTTATTTTTCCAAAAGTCAAAATTAGCCTGAGAAGGTCATCAGAGGTTGAGTTAATAAAGAATTTGAATAATAAGATAAAGGTAAGTAAATTCAGAGACTCACATCCGGTGGCGGGTTAAGCTTGCAGAAAGGGTTCAGACCCACTTTAATGATATCCTCTGGATCTTCATTCAGAAGGGAATTAACAATTTCGTTAACCACCTCGTTAGTTAATGGCGCAGTGGATATTTTACACCACCAGTGTAAGTGCACATTAAGCCGGTGTGGTGACTCAAGGGTATGATCCGCCAAGAAACCCAGAACCTGGCCAGATCAATGCCAGTTAACCCGTTTCCTAGCAGAGCTATAACCTTTGCAATGGTAGGAGCAATTTTAGCCCGTTCGGCAATGGTAAGTTTTTCAGGAAGATTGTGCTTTGGGTCCAGGCACCCGATACGGTAACCCGGCAGTGGATTCTCGTCACCCGGAGAGGTATCTTTGCAGTAAAACCACGTCTGATTCCAATCCTTGGGGCGACTTGATAGACAGGCATAAGGGAAGATGGCATCTCTTCTGCGTTGAATCGAGATTCTGCCAAGTTCCAAGCTGGGCTCGTTCGTGAACTCATTTTTCCGGTTCAAAAAAATATATTCTCCAAAGAGATCGACGCTGGGCTCCTCTTGAAGGTATACTTCGCAGAAAACTTGAAAATTGCAGATATTTGACAGGGAATTGGGTCCAATGTCTTGAGGATGAAGTTGGAAGAAGTGCAGGACATCTCGGAAAATCTTAGAGTCGGGTGGTGAGAAGCCCCGGTTCATGTGATCAGTGAATACAATGACTTCGCCGTCTTTCGGTTGAGGTCTTTCTTTGCCAGGTTCAGGGGTACGATAATGCATAACACTCTTTGCGGTCAAGTGCCCGATTTTGACAAAATCTTTGAGTGAGCCCTCGGTGATGACAGAGGGAACCCAATTGCATGTATAAACTATTTTTGGCGGCATTGTGAAGAAAGAAAGCCTAAAGGAAGGAAAAATGTTGCCGGTTTAAATCAGTTGGGGAGATCACAAGTTAACAATTACAGTATATACTCAGAATGGTGGATTAAGTGAGGACTAATGATATATGAGTAATTTTAAACCGGACATGTAAGCCGCCATGACACATACTGGTATTCAAGATCTGATAAAAGCAAGGTTTTACTAAGTGTTGGGACAAACATGTTTCACAGACTGGAGCTATAATTTTGGATCTGCAGCCATTCAGAAAAAAGGAAATAAAAGCTAAACCTAAGTTGGCGGTAGCAGAAAAATAGGAGTCTTCAGATGAGATCTATTGCAATGAGGATATAGTCTGATATCAAAAAATAAGTGCTAAAAACTGTTACCGCGCAAGATCTGTGCTATTTTCAGATTAAAACTATGCAATCTAGGACGGAGAAAGGGAAGAACAGTGATGAATACCGACGAACGGAGAAACCCTAACACAGATCTATGAAGAGGAAAGGCATAGACTTACTGATGATGGTTGACAGCGGAGGAGCGTCGCAGTGTTCTGGTCCGTTCAGGGTGATGCAGCGGCTGGAGTCGATGAAGGAGACGAAGGTCGACGGGGGCGGAGCTCGGGTGCACTGGAGCGTCGCGAGGAGGAAGAAGGAGAGAAGGCAAAAGGGGAGAATGGAAAGTGAGCCCGCGGCCCTATTTATAAGGCTAAAAGGATAAGTGACACACACGGGAATTGAGGAGACAGGAAAATGGATATGTGACTGCGCGGGCGCCTCGATTTTCAGGGGGTCAGTACAGAAAATATTTAATTAAGATTTGGTCCATGTGTAGTATTAATTACAGGTGATGTCACAGAAGGCTACCGTGATTTCTGGAGATGACGTCATGGTGGGTTACAACATTTCACAGGAAGATGAGGAAAGATTTTCCTAAGTGATGAAGATTGACATGAACAAGTTCAAATCAACCTGGGGCCTAATGTTGGGGATATAACTATTGGGTATGACCCTCCCAGGAGGGGCCAGGTTATCCCAATGGCGGTTCATCTAGACAAAGCCCATGAGTATGTGAAGGTGGCGGTTCATGCAGTAGGCCTGTTAAGGAGCCCAAACCGAGAGGCGGCTTAAGGCCCGTGAGTATAAACCGTCATGTATATAAAACTTGTATGGTAAGGTATGTAAGATAAGTCACCGAGCCGGACATGTTTGTATGAGCCGGTCGGGACTCTGTAGGCCGCAGGGCGTCAACCCGTGTATATAAGGGGACGACTCGGCAGCGGCTTAGAAAAAGAACCAACAAGTCGAAAGCCAGGCAAAGCATATTCGCTCCCTGGTAATCGAAACCCTAGCAGTACCACCTCAAATTGGAGTAGGCTTTTACCTTCACCGCAAGGGGCCGAACCAGTATAAACTCTCCGTGTCCTTTTCTGTTTAACCCCTTTAAGCTAACCTCGTCGGAATAGCTCCACAACTAAGTCCTTCTATGAGGACATCTGCCATGACAATTCCATGACACCGGGGGAAGTAGTGGGCCTTAATGGGCCATACGGTAAAGGAGAGAAGGGCCTGAAGGGGTGGCCGCGCGCCCCCCCTTGGCAAGTCCGAATTGGACTAGGGAGGGGGCGGCGCCCCCTCTCTTTACTTCTCCCTCTCCTACTCCCTCCCTCTCTCTCCTCTTGGAAAAGGAAGGGGACTCCAATTAGGATTGGGAATCCTAGTTGGACTCCCCCTATAGGAGCGCCCCTCCTAGGCCGGCCTCCTCTTTCCCCTCCTTTATATATGTGGGCAGAGGGCACCCCAAAGGACCCTCCAAGATTTTTCTTAGCCATGTGCGGTGCCCCCCTCCATAGTTTTCCACCTCGGTCATATTGTCATAGTGCTTAGGCGAAGCCCTGCATCGATAACTTCATCAACACCGTCACCACGCCGTCGTGCTGATGAAACTCTCCCTTGGCCTCAACTAGATAAAGAGTTCGAGGGACGTCACCGAGATGAACGTGTGCAGATCGCGGAGGTGCCATGCATTTGGTACTTGGATCGATTGGATCGCGAAGACGTTCGACTACATCAACCGTGTTACTAAACGCTTCCGCTTTTGGCCTACGAGGGTACGTGGACACACTCTCCCCGCTCGTTGCTATGCTTCTCCTAGATAGATCTTGCGTGATCGTAGGAGTTTTTTTTGAAATACTACGTTCCCCAATAGTGGCATCCAAGCCAGGTCTATGCGTAGATGTTATATGCACGAGTAGAACACAAAGGAGTTGTGGGCGTGGGTATATACATATTGCTTGCCGTCACTAGTAGTTTCTTGATTAGGCGGTATTGTTGGATGAAGCGGCCCAGACCGACATTACATGACTGCGTTCATGAGGCTGGTTCTACCGATGTGCTTTGCACATAGGTGCCTGACGGGTGTCAGTTTCTCCAACTTTAGTTGAATCAGATTCAATGAACAGGGTTCTTTCTGAAGATCAAAAAGCAATCACTATACCGCATTGTGGTTTTTGATGCGTAGGTAAGAACGGTTGTTGCTAAGCCTGTAGCAGCCACATAAAACTTGCAATAACAAAGTAGAGGACGTTTAACTTGTTTTTGCAGGGCATGTTGTGATGTGATATGGTTAAGACGTGATTATATAAATCGTTGTATGAGATGATCATGTTTTGTAACACAGTTATTGGCAACTGGCAGGAGCCATATGGTTGTCGCTTTATTGTATGAAATGCAATCGCCATGTAATTGCTTTACTTTATCACTAAGAGGTAGCGATAGTCGTGGAAGCAATAGTTTGTGAGACGATAACGATGCTACGATGGAGATCAAGGTGTCAAGCCGGTGACGATGGTGATTATGACGGTGCTTTGGAGATGGAGATCAAAGACACAAGATGATGATGGCCATATCACATCACTTATATTGATTGCATGTGATGTTTATCCTTTAAGCATCTTATTGTGCTTAGTACGACGGTAGCATTATAAGATAATCTCTCACTAAATTTCAAGGTATAAGTGTTCTCCCTGAGTATGCACCGTTGCTACAGTTCGTCGTGCTGAGACACCACGTGATGATCGAGTGTGATAAGCTCTACATTCACATACAACGGGTGCAAGCCAGTTTTGCTCACGCAGAATACTCAGGTTAAACTTGACGAGCCTAGCATATGCAGATATGGACTCAGAACACTGGGGCCGAAAGGTCGAGCGTGAATCATATAGTCGATATGATCAACATAGTGATGTTCACCATTGAAAACTACTCCATCTCACGTGATGATCGGACATGGTTTAGTTCATATGGATCACGTGATCACTCAGATGATTAGAGGGATGTCTGTCTAAGTGGGAGTTCTTAAGTAATATGATTAATTGAACTTTAATTTATCATGAACTTAGTCCTGGTAGTTTTTGCATATCTATGTTGTAGATCAATAGCTCGCGTATAGCTCCCCTGTTTTATTTTTGATATGTTCCTAGAGAAACATAAGTTGAAAGATGATAGTAGCAATGATGCAGACTGGGTCCATGATCTGAGGATTATCCTCATTGCTGCACAGAAGAATTATGTCCTTAATGCACCGCTAGGTGACAGACCTATTGCAGGAGCAGATGCAGACGCTGTGAACATTTGGCAAGCTCGGTATGATGACTACTTCATAGTTTAGTGCACCATGCTTTACGGCTTAGAACCGGGACTTCAAAAACCATTTTGAACGCCACGAAGCATATAAGATGTTCCAAGAGCTGAAATTGGTATTTCAGACTCATGCCCGAGTCGAGAGGTATGAGACCTCTGACAAGTACTTTGCCTACAAGATGGAGGAGAATAGCTCAACCAGTGAGCATGTGCTCAGATCGTCTGAGTACTACAATCGCTTGAATCAAGTGGGAGTTAATCTTCCAGATAAAATAGTGATTGACAGAGTTCTCTAGTCACTATCACCAAGTTACTAGAACTTCGTGATGAACTATAATATGCAAGGGATTACAAAAACAATTCCCGAGCTCTTCGTGATGCCGAAATCAACGAAGGTAGAAATCAAGAAAAGCATCAAATGCTGATGGTTAACAAGACCACTAGTTTCAAGTAAAAGGGCAAGGGAAAGAAAGGAAACTTCAAGAAGAATGGCAAGCAAGTTGCCACTCCCATGAAGAAGCCCTAAGCTAGACCCAAGCCTGAAACTGAGTGCTTCTACTGCGAGGGAAATGGTCACTGGAAGCGGAACTGCCCCAAATACTTGGTTGATAAGAAGGATGAAAAAAAATATGATATACATGTTATTGATGTGTACTTTACTAGTGTTCATACAAAATGAACAAAGACTAGTTAAGAGCAAGGTGACGATGTGTGTTGGAAGTGATTCCAAGGTTGATAAGATCACCATCGCACGCTCCCTTTACCTTTGGGATTAGTGTTGAACCTAAAATAAATGTTATTTGGTGTTCGCATTGAGCATAATATGACTGGATCATGTTTATTGCAATATGATTATTCATTTAAATCAAAGAATAATTGTTATTCTGTTTACATGAATAAAACCTATTGTGGTCATACACCCAATGTGAATGGTTTATTGAATCTCGATCGTAGTGATACACATATTCATAATATTGAAGCCAAAAGATGCAAAGTTAATAATGATAGTGCAACATATTTATGGCACTGCTTTTTAGGTCATATTGGTGTAAAACGCATGAAGAATCTCCATGCTGATGGACTTTTGGAATCACTTGATTATGAATCACTTGATGCTTGCGAACCATGCCTCATAGGCAAGATGACTAAGACTCCGTTCTCCGGAACAATGGAGCGAGCAACAGACTTATTAGAAATAATACATACTGATGTATGCAATCCAATGAGTGTTGAGGCTCGCCGCGGGTATAGTTATTTTCTGACCTTCACAGATGATTTCAGCAGATATGAGTATATCTACTTAATGAAACACAAGTCTGAAACATTTGAAAAGTTCAAAGAATTTCAGAGTGAAGTGGAGAATCATTGTAACAAGAAAATAAAGTTTCTACGATCTGATCGCGGAGACGAAATATTTGAATTACGAGTTTGGCCTTCAGTTGAAACAATGTCGAATAGTTTCGCAACTCACGCCACCTGGAACACCACAACGTAATGGTGTGTCCGAACGTCGTAACCGTACTTTATTAGATATGGTGCGATCTATGATGTCTCTTACCGATTTACCACTATAGTTTTGGGGTTATGCATTAGAGACAACTACATTCACGTTAAATAGGGCACCGTCTAAAAATCCGTTTAGATGACACCGTATGAACTGTGGTTTAGCAAGAAACCTAAGTTGTCGTTTCTTAAAGTTTGGGGTTGCGATGCTTATGTGAAAAAGTTTCAACCTGATAAGCTCAAACCCAAATCGGAGAAGTGCGTCTTCATAGGATACCCAAAAGAAACTATTGGGTACACCTTCTATCAGAGATCCAAAGGCAAGATCTTTGTTGCTAAGAGTGGATCCCTTCTAGAGAAGGAGTTTCTCTCGAAAGAAGTGAGTGGGAGGAAAGTAGAACTTGATGAGGTAATTGTACCTTCTTTCGAATTGGAAAGTAGTTCATCACAGAAATCAGTTCCAGTGATACCTACACGAATTAGTGAGGAAGTTAATAATGATGATCATGAAACTTCAGATCAAGTTACTACCGAACCTCGTAGGTCAACCAGAGTACGTTCCACACTAGAGTGGTACGGTAATCCTGTTCTGGAAGTCATGTTACTAGACCATGACGAACCTACGAACTATGAGGAAGCGATGATGAGCCTAGATTCCACGAAATGGCTTAAGGCCATGAAATTTGAGATGGGATCCATGTATGAGAACAAAGTATGGACTTTGATTGACTTTCCCGATGATCGGTGAGCCATTCAGAATAAATGGATCTTCAAGAGGAAGACATACGCTGATAGTAGTGTTACTATCTACAAAGCTCGAATTGTCAAAAAAGGTTTTCGACAAGTTCAAGATGTTGACTACGATAAGAATTTCTCACTCGTATCGATGCTTAAAAGTTTGTCTGAATCATGTTAGCAATTGCCACATTTTATGAAATCTGGCAAATGGATGTCAAAACTACATAATGGATTTCTTAAAGAAGAGTTGTATATGATGCAACAATAAGGTTTTGCAAATCCTAAAGGTGCTAACAAAGTGTGGAAGCTCCAGTGATCCATCAATGGACTGGTGCAAGCATCTGGGAGTTGGAATGTACGCTTTGATGAGTTGATCAAAGCATATAGTTTTATATAGACTTGCGGTGAAGCCTGTATTTACAAGAAAGTGAGTTGGAGCACTACAGCCTTTCTGATAAGTATATGTGAATGACATATTGTTGATCGGAAATGATGTATAGTTTTCTGGAAAGCATAAAGGAGTATTTGAAAGGGTTTTCAAAAAAGAAAGACCTCGATGAAGCTACTTACATATTGGGCATCAAGATCTATAAAGATAGATCAAGACGCTTGATAAGTTTTTTCAATGAGTACATACCTTGATAAGATTTTGAAGGACTTAAAATAGGTCAATCAAAGAAAGAGTTCTTGCCTGAGTTGTAAGGTTTGAAGTTGAGTAAAGACTCAAAACCTGACCACGACAGAAAATAGAAAGAGAATGAAAAGTCATTCCCTATGCCTTAGTCATAGGTTCTATAAAGTATGCTATGTTGTGTACCAGACCTATTGTGTACCTCACCATGAGTTTGGCAAGAGGGTACAATAGTGATCATGGAGTGGATCACTGAACAGCGGTCAAAATTATCCTTAGTGGAATAATGAAATGTTTCTCGGTTATGGAGGTGACAAAGAGTTACGTCGATGCAAGATTTGACACCGATCTGGATGACTCTAAGTCTTGATCTAGATACATATTGAAAGTGGGAGCGATTAGCTAGAGTAGCTCCGTGCAGAGCATTGTAGACATAGAAAATTTGCAAAATACATACGGCTCTGAATGTGGCAGACCCGTTGAATAAACTTCTCTCACAAGCAAAACATGATCACTCTTTGGGTGTTAATGTAACACCCATGATGCAGCTATATCTCCCATGTGTCGGAGCACGACTTAGAGGCATAACCGCATAGTAGGCATGTCGCAAGAGGGGTAATGTTTACACATCCCATGTACTGAATATGAAAGGGATGAAGAGTTGGCTTACAATCGCCACTTCAGACAATACATAAATATAGCATTACATCATCCAGAATACAATCAAGGTCCGACTATGGAACCAAATAAAGAAAGACAATCCCTAATGCTAGATCCCTGATCGCCCCGACTGGGCTCCACTACTGATCAACTAGAAAACGAAACAACACAACGAACACGATCTTCATCGAGCTCCTCCTTGACCTCGGTTGCGTCACCTGCACGGTTATCAGGCACCTGCAACTGGTTTTGGAAGTAATCTGTGAGTCACGGGGACTCAGCAATCTCACACCCGCGAGATCAAGACTATTTAAGCTTATGGGAAGGAAAAGGTAGTGAGGTGGAGCTGCATTAGGCACTAGCATATATGGTGGCTAACATACGCAAATGAGAGCGAGAAGAAAAGCAAAGCAACGGTCGTGAAACTAGAAGTGATCAAGAAGTGATCCTGAAACTACTTACGTTCAAACATAACACCAAAACCGTGCTCACTTCCCGGACTCCGCCTGGAAAGAGACCATCACGGCTACACATGCGGTTGATGCATTTTAATTAAGTTAAGTGTCAAGTTCTCTACAACCGAACATTAACAAATTCCCATCTGCCCATAACCATGGGCACGGCTTTCAAAAGTTCAAAACCCTGCAGGGGTGTCCCAACTTAGCCCATCACAAGCTCTCACGGTCAACGAAGGATATTCCTTCTCCCAGGAAGACCCGATAAGACTCAGAATCCCGGTTACAAGACATTTCGACAATTGTAAAACAAGACTAGCAAAGCCGCCCGATGTGCCGACAAATCCCGATAGGAGCTGCACATATCTCGTTCTCAGGGCACACCGGATGAACACTACGTACAACTAAAACCAACCCTCAAGTTTCCCAGAGGTGGCGCTGCAAGTGGCTCTGTTTTGGACCAACACTCAGAGGAGCACTGGCCCGGGGGTTTAAAATAAAGATGACCCTTGAGTCTGCAGAACCCAAGGGGAAAAGGCTTAGGTGGCAAATGGTAAAACCAAGGTTGGGCCTTGCTGGAGGAGTTTTAGGGGTTCCCATTATAACCCAACCGCGTAAGGAACGCAAAATCAAGGAACATAACACCGGTATGACGGAAACTAGGGCGGCAAGAGTGGAACAAAACACCAGGCATAAGGCCGAGCCTTCCACCCTTTACCAAGTATATAGATGCATTAATTAAATAAGAGATATTGTGATATCCCAACATATCCATGTTCCAACATGGAACAAACTTCATCTTCACCTGCAACTAGCAACGCTATAAGAGGGGCTGAGCAAAGCGGTAACATAGCCAAACAACGGTTTGCTAGGAAGGTGGGTTAGAGGCTTGACATGGCAATATGGGAGGCATGATATAGCAAGTGGTAGGTATCGCAGCATAGCATAGAGCGAGCAACTAGCAAGCAAAGATAGAAGTGATTTCGAGGGTATGGTCATCTTGCCTGAGATCCCGCAAGGAAGAAGAACGAGTCCATGAAGAAGACAAACGGACGTAGCGAACGATCCTCACAACTCCGGAACGAAACCGAACGTAACGAAAAGAGGCAACCCGGAAAGAAGCAAGCAACATAGTAAACAATCCATCACATAAGCATGGCACGATGCGCAAACAAGTATGATGCATGTCCGGTTTAATGAGGCATGGCATGGCAAAGTGCAAACAATACTACAAGTTAAGTGGAGCTCAATATGCAACGAGTTGCATATTGACGAAACACCACATCATTATTTAGTTCACTCTCGTTTATGTACCCAACAATATTAAATGTTGTTAAACATGGCAAGAGGTGAAACATGAAAGAAAATAGTTAGGCATTTAAATGAGGCCGGAAAAACAACAACAATTCCGGTAAATCCCCATATGCATTTAGCAATTTAATGCAACAATTTAAACATTCTTGATGTTGTTATCATGATGCGGATGACATGTGCAAGTTTATGCAATTTTTATTAAAAGTTGACAAGAGCATTATGAGCATTTGTCATCATGGCGGGGAAGAAGGGGTGCCACGGCAACGATAACGAAAATGATGCCATGGCAACATTCGGTTCCGGTAGCTCACGGGAGATACCGGTGCAAAAGGAAAAGTGACGGAAGCGTGTCATGCAAGGATGGTGGGGTGCTCCGGATACCGGGTCCCACATGTTGGTGACAAGGCAAAAGAGGGGCAACGTGCACCGACAATTCAACTCGAGGCGAACGAGGGTGCATCTCATACAACATGCATTCGTTCTCGGACGGTCGTTCTCGGCGGATATACCTTCGAAGCAAGCGTTTCGAGGCGGACGGTTCGATGGGACGTAGTGGTACTTTCGGTCCTCGCGATGCGGAAGAGGTATAGACGTTCTCAAGGCACTTGTCGGTCCGGACTTGGTGTAGTTGTACATGGCAAACGTAGTGGTACTCGGAGTCTTGTCAAACCCAAGCGACGGTAGTCGTACACGACGCGTTGTGGAAGTAGTTGTACTTGCGGACTTCGGCGACGGTAGTCGTTCGCGGCGCTTGTGACCCACGGTACTTCGGGCAACGGTAGTCGTACACGTCCATAGATGTTCGGGGCCGTCGGTAGAGGTACTTGGCGATCTCTGAAACGTCTTGTGGGGTTCATCTCGGCAGCAAGTCTTGACGGTCCAAAACTCCAGGAACGAAGGTGCACAGAGGCAACAAAATGCTCGGGTTCTCGGTCATGGCCATGCCAAAACTTCTCGCGGATGGCCGACAAGGACGAGTGGAGGCACGCACGGGAGGTGCTCGGTGAGGGCGCCATGGTTCTTCGTGCATGCTCGAGCAGCAGTCCTCTCGCTGGGACGCGGCGTGGAAGATGGAGCTCGGGCTCCTGGACGCTGCTGGGCAAGCATGAATGGTGTGAGAGAGTGCCGAGCTCTGCCGGACGCTCGGCGGGCGAGGCGGCCTGGCTGGTGCTTCTCACCACGGGCAAGAGGACAGGCGATAGGGGGAAGTAATCGGCGGCGCAATCTCTGATCGGGGACGAGCGCCAAGACCGACGCAGGGAGCAGCGCCGGTGGCTCTCCGCTGTGACTTGCCCGCAAATGCGAGCGCCCGGGTCGCGAGCTCGAGACGCGAGGGGAGGAGCCACAGGGCACGCGCGGTCGTAGCAGAGGACTGGTGGCGTGCATAGGAGGTACGCTGACGAGGAAGGCACTGCCGAGGTAACTAGCAGGGGAACGCGGCAATGCAGGAAGGGGAGCTGTGGCGGAGAGGAGCTGCCCCTCTGGCGTGTGTTCTGTGTGTGGCGGCGTGAGCAGGGGAAGAGAGGTAGCGAGTGAGGGAGAGATCGAGAGGGAGAAAGGGACAGGACGAGAGGAGGGGTCGAGCATGGCTCCTGGCTGGCGGAGGAGGGGATGAGTGCTCGGGCGCCTAGGGTTAGCGCAGGTTGGGCTGCGGGAGGCCTTGGCCAAATGGGCCGCAGGAGGCCCATGTGGCAAGGCTGGGCTCTCTCTCTCTCCCTCTTATTTACTTCTTTATTTCCTGATTTAACAAATAAACCGAGAAATAGAAATGTAGAGAGAGATAGGAGAAGAATTGGAGCAGGGCGCCAATTTTCTTAGACTCATAAAAAGGAGCTTGATCCAAGAAAAATACATTTGGCACCGTTTGGAAGGATTGCATTCGAACACATTTGAATGTGATTCAAATAAGTTTGAATTAGGAAAACATTTTTGGAGAGTCCAAAAATGTTCGGAATTTTGTGGAGAACGGGAAAGCGATGAAAGAAATTATGGGCAAAGTTTGGGGACCAAACTTGAAGTATAAAAATACATGAATTATTTTGCAAGTGTGTTAGAATATTATTATAGCTCCCTAATAATATTGGGAGACTTTTATATGTTGTAAAGAGAAATCACCATGTGCATTTCCCTCGATTTAAATGGATCGAAGATCCATGCAATTTATTTAGTTGAGTTTTAAAAAGGGGGTGCATGATATGATGCAATGCAAGAGATGCCATGATGAATGCAACAAAGCAATCGAAACACATGACAACAACGAAAAACAATGAAAGCCACTGGAGCGTCGGTCTCGAAAACATGAAAGCCGACTGGAGCGTCGGTCTCAGGGTGTCACGACACTCCACCACTACGAGAGGATCTCGTCCCGAGATCTGGAATGGCACCGGAGAGAAGCGGGAGGGGAAGAGAAGAGGTAAAAAGAAACCAAAGAACCTTGAGAGGTTGAACAAATTTAAAGAAAGAATACAACGAAGATGAACGAGGTTGAAAACACTCCATTAGAAAGGAGGAACATTACAGGAACCTTGTGGGCTGAAAGGCATAAGAAAATGTTACAATGGACAAGAAGTAGGTGCAAGCACTCTGATTGAAACAAGATGCAAGACTTTATAAGACGAAAAGAACTTGAGCAGATGACACAACACTCCGGTTAAAACAAGACAGAGAAGGCATAATAATGATATAATTTGGAGAGCACTCCGGTAGAAAAGAGAAGAAAACTTGATAAGATGAAAAGAAATTGAAGGGATGACACAACACTCCGGTTGAATGTATAAGCAAAGTCAAGAACATGATCTTCACAATCCGAGATGATGAGTGAAAAGAGCAACATCATAATGCCTCCGGAACAAAAGAATAGAAGTTGCTTCATTGGAAAAGAAAGAATTGAGAAGAAAATGACAACTTCTGCCACAAACGATCTTGGAAGGCACTCTTCCAAGAGGGTTATAACGGAGTTGTTGTAAAACCAACAACGAAAATAGTAAGCTTGTAGTGGGCTTATGGAGAACATCTCAACACTGAGGTGAAATTCTGCCACTAACGAAAAACAATGATTGATCGGGAATAAAGAAGAGATGAAAACTTCTTCCACCAAGAAGATAGAGAGATAACTTGAATCATTGATAAGCACCACAATAGCAACATTCCTTAGGGAAGGCTTTAGGTGAAATATGACACAAGACAACTCCAACAAAGAGATTAATGGATTAAAAATACCTCATTCTTGATAACTTGTGAATCATGAAACATGAAGGGAAATTATCAACAATCACATAACACCACCTCAAAAGATGAGATATGAAAGAATTGCACTTCGAAATGCAAGATGAAGAACACTTGAAGTATAGCTTGGCGGATCATAGCTTCGAGAGAAATCTTGACGAACAATTGAAGAATGAAAGGAATCCTTGATGAACCACCATGTAGAGACTCCATGAAGAACTCCGGTAATAAAAGAATGATCAAACAAAAGGAAAGAGAAGTTGAAAACACAAGGTGAATCCTTGCAATGATCTAGATGAATCTCCGTGGTGATATAATTGCGAGATCTTGGAACTCTTGGAAAAGAAAAGATAAAGCATCTCGAACCGAGAATGTGATATGATGAACCACTCCGGAAAGCAGGAATTGAATTTACTTGATGAAACAAGAATAAGAATTACATTATGCTTATCCTTCACCAATTTAAATTGATGACAAGCAACGGATTTGGCACACTACTTATTCTCATAGCAAGGACGAAGATAGATATAGCGCAACTTGAGAAGGTCTTCAACGATCCACCAGTAGAATTTGGAAAGCACGAATGTATTGATATGATAAACGAAGGAAGAAGAATCTTGGAAGAACCACCGTAAGAATTAAAATGAACGTAGCAAAGGCACAATTCACCGGGAAGAATTGGAAAAGGAATGAAGATACTTGAAGGAAATTTAGACACATGAGAACGAAGAGATCATGAACTGATTAGAGGATATTTGAACGATGCACCAGTAAGATTTAGAGAAAGAGAGCTGAAAGCTGAGAATGAATAATTTTGAGATGATGGCCTCCGGATAATCACACTGAAAAGACTCCTGAATTGCTCCGGATGGGTGAAAAGAATTCTCACAATCAAAAATAATTATGAGAGGATGGCATCAATCTTGAATCACGAATCTTTGAAAGAACGGGTAAGGATTTAAGAGGAACTCTTCTTTGGTCTACAAAATCCGAGAATGACGACGAGAAACACCACCTTGAGTTGTTGAGGCACTCCGGAATGAAAATTAGAAAGGTTGAGCCAACGATGAAAAGAATTAGATAGATCTTGGAGAAATACATATGACTGATGATAATTCATTCTTACGTCAAACTTTGCAAGATTTGAGAATAGCTCCGGTAAAATTAGAAGAGTCAAGTAAGATCCTGGGAAACGACTTGTGGGTTAGGGCCCACTCAAAAGAAACACTGTTGAAATGATTTAAAAGAGAGATTGCATTGGTTGAATTAAATGGCTTGAATGAGATTACAACCTCGAAAGAGCTTGAACGAATGTAGAGTGGAAACACGAATCCTCGATATATCTTCAGCACTCCGGAACAAATGAATAGTGAGAGGTGAATGATAAAGAGGTGCACTGGCATGAGAAAACATTTGAAATAAGGAAAGAGATATGATCAACACCGAAAACTTGACTTGAATCCACCGAAGAAGAAAAAAGAACGGAGAATGTTGAACTTGTAGAGCATCTTCATGAGAACCGCCGGGTAAAACATTGAAAGAAAAGAATGAAGAGACTTCTCACAAATAAAAGGCTACATGATTAAGAAATCTGAATCCTTGAAGAAAAAGGGTGGGAGGGCGGGAAAAACAAAGACAACTTGGGACGAATGAAACAAACACCGTTGAGAATACTTAGAGTTGATCTTGCGGATGTGAAAAATGATCGGATCCACTTGAAGAGAAACACGCCGGTTGAAAAAGGATTGACATGACAATCTTGATTATCAAGAGGGATTGGTATTCACATAAAAATATGGGAACACCACTTAGGAAAGGTATGGAATCAACACTTGACATTGAAGCAACTCGAATACCACAAACCAAAACAAAACAAAGGATTGGCTTGCAGAATAAGCCGGAACAAACATATGATAGATCCCATATCGTATCATGTGTCTGTTGGAAAGATATCCTACGAGATACTTGAATTCCCACTTATAAACTCCCAAAACTTTCTGGTTATGCAATTAGGTGTTAGGGATACAGGGGAAGCATAATATCTCACCCAAAACTAACAAGTCCTACATCCAGCTGTATCCATCCTTCAACACATAACCGAAATCATTTACCTCAACCTTCGAAAAGCATTCGTTATACGAGTTATGGCAATACTCCCAAACTCCCGCCCCAGTACTGGGTGGCGTCGAGGTTATCTCACCAACAATTGCATAAAGGAGATTTTCGATGTCGGCGAACTCAGGTATTCCAGAACTGCAACGATAAAATTGTGACGACAACACCTCGGAGCTCAACTCCCCGGGACACTGCCACAACCCCTAAATGTCAGGAGGCACAAAGAACAATGTTCTCGTCACAAGACTATCGGAATGATTCCAAGATACCCGCGTGATCCTAAATTTTTTTTGTGAAATTTGAGGAGAGAAGAGTCAAAACTCTACGTCAGGAGGCCTCACCAGAGTGACGAAGGGACTTAGGAGTAAAAGAATCCTACTCTCTGATATATATAATCCTATAAGAGTCAAAACATTTTTCTAGACCCAACAACGCCAGCGATTCGATCAAGTAGGGGGCTTCTAAGTCGGGGAAGGCTCTGATTACCAACTTGTAACACCCACGATGCAGCTATATCTCCCACGTGTTGGAGCACGACTTAGAGGCATAACCGCATAGTAGGCATGTCGCAAGAGGGGTAATCTTTACACATCCCATGTACTGAATATGAAAGGGATAAAGAGTTGTCTTACAATCGCCACTTCAGACAATACATAAATATAGCATTACATCATCCAGAATACAATCAAGGTCCGACTATGGAACCAAATAAAGAAAGACAATCCCTAATGCTAGATCCCTGATCGCCCCGACTGGGCTCCACTACTGATCAACTAGAAAACGAAACAACACAACGAACACGATCTTCATCGAGCTCCTCCTTGAGCTCGGTTGCGTCACCTGCACGGTTATCATCGGCACCTGCAACTGGTTTTGGAAGTAATCTGTGAGTCAGGGGGACTCAGCAATCTCACACCCGCAAGATCAAGACTATTTAAGCTTATGGGTAGGAAAAGGTAGTGAGGTGGAGCTGCATTAGGCACTAGCATATATGGTGGCTAACATACGCAAATGAGAGCGAAAAGAGAAGCAAAGCAATGGTCGTGAAACTAGAAGTGATCAAGAAGTGATCCTGAAACTACTTACGTTCAAACATAACACCAAAACCGTGTTCACTTCCCGGACTCCGCCGGAAAGAGACCATCACGGCTACACACGTGGTTGATGCATTTTAATTAAGTTAAGTGTCAAGTTCTCTACAACCGGACATTAACAAATTCCCATCTGCCCATAACCATGGGCACGGCTTTCGAAAGTTCAAAACCCTGCAGGGGTGTCCCAACTTAGCCCATCACAAGCTCTCACGGTCAATGAAGGATATTCCTTCTCCCAGGAAGACCCGATCAGACTCAGAATCCCGGTTACAAGACATTTCGACAATTGTAAAACAAGACTAGCAAAGCCGCCCGATGTGCCGACAAATCCCGATAGGAGCTGCACATATCTCGTTCTCAGGGCACACCGGATGAACACTACGTACAACTAAAACCAACCCTCAAGTTTCCC